>NC_071433.1:507905-652589 GCF_017976375.1 Cuculus canorus
GGGATCCAGCAGGATCCATTCCTTCTCCGCTGATCCCTTCTCCTCTTTCTCCTCGTGTGGCGCAGGACGGGGGCGATGCCATCGATCTGACGCTGATCCGCGCTAAACTGCAGGAGAAGCTCAGTCCCCACTACGGACACCCCGAGGAGTTCGCCCGCGACGTCTGGAGGATGATCCACCAGTTCCACCGGATCACCGAGGTGGGAGCGCCGGGATTGGATCCCCGTCTTCCTCGCGCTCTGATTTGGGGTTTGGGATCGCTGGGAGGGATTGAGTCGTTCCCCTCGGTGGGATTTGGGCTCACTGGGAGGGATCCGGGGTCACCAGGAAGGATCCAGTGCTCCTCTCGCTGGGATTTGGGGTTGCCGGGAGGGATCGGGGATCACCGGGAAGGATCCAGTGCTCCTCTCGCTGGGATTTGGGGTTGCTGGGAGGGATCGGGGATCACCGGTAGGGATCCAATCCTCCTCTCGCTGGGATTCGGGATTTCCAGGAGGGATCGGGGATCACCGGGAAGGATCCAGTGCTCCTCTCGCTGGGATTTGGGATTGCCAGGAGGGATCGGGAATTGATGGGAGAGATCCACTTCTCCTCTTGCTGGGATTTGGGATTGCCAGGAGGGATTGGGGATTGCTGGGAGGGATCTGGGATCACTGAGAGGGATCCAATCCTCCTCTTGCTGGGATTTGGGATTGCCAGAAGGGATCGGGGATCACCAGGAGGGACTCAGTGCTCCTCTCGCTGGGATTCGGGATTGCCGGGAGGGATTTGGGATCCCCTCAGTGGGATTTGGGATGGCCACAAGGGATCCGGTCCTCTTCTTGCTGGGATTTGGGATCACTGGGAAGGAGATGGGCTCACTGGGAGGGATCTGGCTCTCCCTTAGCTGGAATTTGGGATAACCGGGAAGCATATGGGATCACTGGGAGGGATCCGGTCCTCCTCTTGCTGGGATTTGGGATCGCTGGGAGGGATCTGGGGTCACTGGGGGGGGATCCAGTCCTCCCTTTGCTGGGATTGGGGATCACTGGGAGGGATCTGGGATCACTGGGGGGGGATCCAGTCCTCCCTTTGCTGGGATTGAGGATCACTGGGAGGGATTTAGGATCACTGGGGGGGATCTGGCCCTCTCCTCACTGGGATTGGGGATCTCTGGGAGGGATTTGGGATCACTGGGAGGGATCTG
This sequence comes from Cuculus canorus, assembly GCF_017976375.1. Taxonomy (NCBI): domain Eukaryota; kingdom Metazoa; phylum Chordata; class Aves; order Cuculiformes; family Cuculidae; genus Cuculus; species Cuculus canorus. The sequence continues at coordinate 509,092 of NC_071433.1, forward strand.
GGATCGCTGGGGGGGATCTGGGCTCAGTGGGGGGGATCTGGGCTCACGTCGGGGCGCACTCTCGCAGGACAAGGCCGACGTCCGCTCCATTCTGGGGCTGCAGCGATTCTTCGAGGCGCGACTCAGCGCCGTTTTCGGGGACCACAAGTTCTCGTCGGGACTGCTGGAGCCGACGATCCCCCTGGACGAGGCCGAAGGCTCCTCTCCGCCCCTCCTCGCCCACACGGGATCCTGATGATCCGGAGTCACTCCAGATCCCCCTGGACGAGGCCGAAGGCTCCTCTCCGCCCCTCCTCGCCCACACGGGATCCTGATGATCCGGAGTCACTCCAGATCCCCCTGGACGAGGCCGAAGGCTCTCCCGCGCCCCTCCTCACCCACACGGGATCCTGATGATCCGGAGTCACTCCGGATCCCCCTGGACGAGGCCGAAGGCTCTCCTGCACCCCTCCTCGCCCACACAGGATCCTGATGATCCGGAGTCACTCCAGATCCCCCTGGACGAGGCCCAAGACTCTCCCGCGCCCCTCCTCGCCCACGCAGGATCCTGATGATCCGGAGTCACTCCAGATCCCACTGGATGAGGCCCAAGGCTCTCCCGCGCCCCTCCTCGCCCACACGGGATCCTGATGATCCGGAGTCACTCCAGATCCCACTGGACGAGGCTGAAGGCTCTCCTGCACCCCTCCTCGCCCACACGGGATCCTGATGATCCGGAGTCACTCCGGATCCCCCTGGACGAGGCCGAAGGCTCTCCTGCACCCCTCCTCGCCCACACGGGATCCTGATGATCCGGAGTCACTCCAGATCCCACTGGATGAGGCCCAAGGCTCTCCCGCGCCCCTCCTCGCCCACACGGGATCCTGATGATCCAGAGTCACTCCAGATCCCCCTGGACGAGGCTCAAGATTCCCCTCCGCCTCTCCTCACCCTCCCGGCATCCTGATCCCAGTGATCCGGAGTCACTCTGGATCCGACAGACCCTGAGGGAGGGGAGGGTGGATTGGGCTCCTCCTCATTCCCCTCTTTTATTGAAGAAATAAAACTTTCCTCTTCAGCTCCGGCGGTTCCGGGTGATGCGGAAGGACTGGGACCAATAAGGCCCAGTACAGGGTATGGACTGGTCCCAGTAAGGCCCCAGTAGGGGGCACAAACTGGTCCCAGTAAGGCCCCAGTAGAGGCTCAAACTGGTCCCAGTGAGGCCCCAAGAGAGAGCACAGACTGGTTCCAGTGAGTGGTATGGACTGGTCCCAGTAAGGCCCCAGTAGAGGCTCAGACTGATCCCAGTGAAGGAACTGGGCGGAAGCTCCGCCCCCTCAGGTGCCTCCAGCCAAGATGGCGGTGCGCGGGGGGGAGGGGGGCAGAGCGGGGGGAGCCCGACCGGAAGCACCGACCGACACCCCTCTCTTCCCCCCCAAAGGGCCGAGGCCGCACCGGAAGTTGCCAACCCCCCCCCCCCTTATTCCGAAAAGGCCCGAAGCCGTTACGGAAAGAGCCGAAGCTCCACCGGAAGTTGCCCACTGCCCCCCCCAAGACCCGAAGCCGCACCGGAAGTTACCCACTGCCCCCCATTTATTCCGAAGAGACCCGAAGCCGTTACGGAAAGACCCGAAGCCGCACCGGAAGTTGCGCACTGCCCCACCCCCCCTTATTCCGAAAACACCCGAAGTCTTTACGGAAAGACCCGAAGCCTCAACGGAAGTTTCTCATTGCCCCCCCACTCTTATTCCGAAAACACCCGAAGCCCTTACGGAAAGACCCGAAGCCTCAACGGAAGTTGCTCATTCCCCCCCCCATTCCGAAAAGACCCGAAGCCCTTACGGAAAGACCCGGAGTCCAACCGGAAGTTACCATTCACCCCCCGTCCTTCCCTCGAGGCGCTTCCGGAAGTTGCCGAGCGTCGCCGGAAAGAGCCGAACCCTTACGGAACGAGCCGAAGGCGTTCGAGGAGGCTCCGAAGCACCGGAAGGAGCCGGTCCGGAGGCGGAAGGAGCCGGAAGGGCCCCCCCGCCCCGCGCTTCCGGCAGGGGCCGCGGCCCGGCAGGATGATCAAACTGTTCTCGCTGAAGCAGCAGAAGAAGGAGGAGGAATCCGCGGGGGCGAACAAAGGCGGCAGCAAAAAGGCATCGGCGGCGCAGCTCCGCGTGCAGAAAGGTGCGGCCCTACTGGGACCAGTGACGGGGGGAACTGGGACCAGTAACGGGGGGGAACTGGGACCAGTGACGGGGGGAATGGGACCAGTGACGGGGGGGGAACTGGGACCAGTGACGGGGGGAATGGGGGCAGTAATGGGGGGAATGGGGGCAGTAACGGGGGGGAATGGGGGCAGTGAAGGACACAGACTGGTCCCAGTACAGAGTACAAACTGGGCCCAGTAAGGCCTCAGTAGGGGGGAAGGACTGTTTCCAGTAAGGCCCCACTGGGAGCATAAACTGGTCCCAGTAAGAGGCACACATTGGTTCTAGTAAGGACCCAGTGAAGGGCTTGGACTGGGACCAGTAGGGGGCACAGACTGGGAGCAGCGGGAGGGGGAAGGACTGGGACCAGTGAGGGCCACAGACTGGGACCAGTAAGGCCCAAATAGGGGGCTTGGACTGGGACCAGTAGAGTGCATGGACTGGTCCCAGTGAGGGGCTCAGACTGGTCCCAGTAAGGGGCTCGGACTGGTCCTAGTGAGGGGCTCGGACTGGTCCCAGTAAGGGGCTCGGACTGGTCCCAGTGAGGGGCTCAGACTGGTCCCAGTAAGGGGCTCGGACTGGTCCCAGTGAGGGGCTCAGACTGGTCCCAGTGAGGGGCTCAGACTGGTCCCAGTAGGGGACTCGGACTGGTCCCAGTGAGGGGCTCAGACTGGTCCCAGTGAGGGGCTCAGACTGGTCCCAGTAAGGGGCTCGGACTGGTCCCAGTGAGGGGCTCAGACTGGTCCCAGTAAGGGGCTCGGACTGGTCCCAGTGAGGGGCTCAGACTGGTCCCATTGAGGGACTCGGACTGGTCCCAGTGGTCCCCGTGTCCCCCCTCCCCCGCAGATATCAACGAGCTGAATTTGCCAAAGACGTGTGAGATCGATTTCTCGGATCAGGACGATCTCCTGCACTTCCGGCTGCTCATCTGCCCCGACGAGGTGACCCATGGGGCCTCCCGGGGTCCCCTCCCGGGGTCCCCTCCCAGTGTCCCCAGTGTCCCCATTCCATTGTCCCCAGTTTCCCCCTCCCGGTGTCCCCAGTGTCCCCCTCCCAGTGTCCCCAGTATCCCCATCCCATTGTCCCCAGTTCCCCTCCCAGTATCCCCAGTGTCCTTATTCCAGTGTTCCCCTCCCAGTGTCCCCAGCGTCCCCCTTCCAGTGTCCCCTCCCAGTGTCCCCTCCCAGTGTCCCCTCCCAGTGTCCCCAGTTTCCCCCTCCCGTTGTCCCCAGTGTCCCCCTCCCAGTATCCCCAGTATCCCCATCCCATTGTCCCCAGTGTCCCCCTCCCAGTGTCCCCAGTATCCCCATCTCATTGTCCCCAGTTCCCCTCCCAGTATCCCCAGTGTCCTTATTCCAGTGTTCCCCTCCCAGTGTCCCCAGCGTCCCCCTTCCAGTGTCCCCAGTGTCCCCTCCCAGTGTCCCCTCCCAGTGTCCCCTCCCAGTGTCCCCAGTTTCCCCCTCCCGTTGTCCCCAGTGTCCCCCTCCCAGTATCCCCCGTGTCCCCATCCCATTGTCCCAGTTTCCCCCTCCCAGTGTCCCCAGTGTCCCCTCCCAGTATCCCCAGTATCCCCATCATCCCCATCCCATTGTCCCCAGTGTCCCCCTCCCAGTATCCCCATCCCATTGTCCCAGTTCCCCTCCCAGTGTCCCCAGTGTCCTTATCCCAGTGTCCCCCTCCCAATGTCCCCAGCGTCGCCTTCCAGTGTCCCCAGTGTCCTTATCCCAGTGTCCCCCTCCCAGTGTCCCCAGTGTCCCCCTCTCAATGTCCCCAGCGTCCCCATCCCATTGTCCCCAGTTCCCCTCCCAGCATCCCCAGTGTCCTTATTCCAGTGTCCCCCTCCCATTGTCCCCAGTGTCCCCATCCCAATATCCCCAGTATCCCCATCCCATTGTCCCAGTTCCCCTCCCAATGTCCCCAGTGTCCTTATCCCAGTGTCCCCCCAATGTCCCCCTCCCAGTATCCCCAGTGTCCCACTCCCCTTGTCCCCAGTGTCCCCCTCCCAATGTCCCCAGCATCCCCCTTCCAGTGTCCCCACTGTCCCCTCCCAGTGTCCCCCCTATTGTCTCCAGTGTCCCCCCCAGTGTCCCCGGGTCCCCCCAGTGACGCCTCTTCTCTCTTTCAGGGATTCTACAAGGGCGGCAAATTCGTCTTCAGTTTTAAGGTCAGTCCCGCGACAACAGCAGCTCTGTGGCCACCAAAACCCACCCCAGGGCCACCAAACCACATCCTGAGGCCACTGAGATGAGCCCGGTGGCCACCAAAACCCACCCCAGGGCCACCAAACCATGTCCTGAGGCCACTGAGATGAGCCCGGTGGCCACCAAAACCCACCCCAGGGCCACCAAACCACGTCCTGAGGCCACTGAGATGCGCCCGGTGGCCACCAAAACCCACCCCAGGGCCACCAAACCATGTCCTGAGGCCACTGAGATGAGCCTGGTGGCCACCAAAACCCACCCCAGGGCCACCAAACCACGTCCTGAGGCCACTGAGCTGAGCCTGGTGGCCACCAAAACCCACCCCAGGGCCACCAAACCACGTCCTGAGGCCACTGAGATGAGCCTGGTGGCCACCAAAACCCACCCCAGGGCCACCAAACCACGTCCTGAGGCCACTGAGATGAGCCTGGTGGCCACCAAAACCCACCCCAGGGCCACCAAACCACGTCCTGAGGCCACTGAGCTGAGCCCGGTGGCCACCAAAACCCACCCCAGGGCCACCAAACCACATCCTGAGGCCACTGAGATGAGCCTGGTGGCCACCAAAACCCACCCCAGGGCCACCAAACCACATCCGGTGGCCACTGAGATGAGCCTGGTGGCCACCAAAACCCACCCCAGGGCCACCAAACCATGTCCTGAGGCCACTGAGATGCGCCCGGTGGCCACCAAAACCCACCCCAGGGCCACCAAACCACGTCCTGAGGCCACTGAGATGAGCCTGGTGGCCACCAAAACCCACCCCAGGGCCACCAAACCACGTCCTGAGGCCACTGAGATGAGCCTGGTGGCCACCAAAACCCACCCCAGGGCCACCAAACCACATCCTGAGGCCACTGAGCTGAGCCCGGTGGCCACCAAAACCCACCCCAGGGCCACCAAACCACATCCTGAGGCCACTGAGCTGAGCCCGGTGGCCACCAAAACCCACCCCAGGGCCACCAAACCATGTCCTGAGGCCACTGAGCTGAGCCCGGTGGCCACCAAAACCCACCCCAGGGCCACCAAACCATGTCCTGAGGCCACTGAGATGCGCCCGGTGGCCACCAAAACCCACCCCAGGGCCACCAAACCACGTCGTGAGGCCACTGAGATGAGCCCGGTGGCCACCAAAACCCACCCCAGGGCCACCAAACCATGTCCTGAGGCCACTGAGATGCGCCCGGTGGCCACCAAAACCCACCCCAGGGCCACCAAACCATGTCCTGAGGCCACTGAGATGAGCCCGGTGGCCACCAAAACCCACCCCAGGGCCACCAAACCACGTCCTGAGGCCACTGAGATGAGCCCGGTGGCCACCAAAACCCACCCCAGGGCCACCAAACCACATCCTGAGGCCACTGAGCTGAGCCTGGTGGCCACCAAAACCCACCCCAGGGCCACCAAACCACGTCCTGAGGCCACTGAGATGAGCCTGGTGGCCACCAAAACCCACCCCAGGGCCACCAAACCACATCCTGAGGCCACTGAGATGCGCCCGGTGGCCACCAAAACCCACCCCAGGGCCACCAAACCACGTCCTGAGGCCACTGAGATGAGCCCGGTGGCCACCAAAACCCACCCCAGGGCCACCAAACCATGTCCTGAGGCCACTGAGCTGAGCCCGGTGGCCACCAAAACCCACCCCAGGGCCACCAAACCACGTCCTGAGGCCACTGAGATGAGCCCGGTGGCCACCAAAACCCACCCCAGGGCCACCAAACCACGTCCTGAGGCCACTGAGCTGAGCCTGGTGGCCACCAAAACCCACCCCAGGGCCACCAAACCACGTCCTGAGGCCACTGAGATGCGCCCGGTGGCCCACAGGGGCTGGTGGCCACCAAGGTGGGACCTGCAGGAAGCGAGTGGCCACTATAACCTAACCTGTGGCCACCAGAAGACGAGCAAAGGTTGGGAATGGGACTGGGCTTGGTGGTCCCAGGATGGGACCGGTGGATCCAGAGCCTGGTGATGGCCACCATCATGCGACCGGTGACCACCAAGATGGGAGCAGAGATCAGGAGAGGGTTGGGGAAGGGGCTGGTGGCCACGGGGACGTGTCTGGTGGCCACGGGGTGGCTGAGGCACGCTGCTTCTCCCCAGGTTGGCCAGGGCTACCCCCACGACCCGCCCAAGGTCAAGTGTGAGACGATGGTTTATCACCCCAACATCGACCTGGAGGGCAACGTCTGCCTCAACATCCTCAGGTGAGATGGCTACCACCGCGCCCGAGGTGGCTACCGGTGGCCACCGCAGCCACATCCGTGGCCTTCATCCACCTCTGGAGATCCAGTGGGGTGAAGAACCCACGTGTGCCTTGAGCGTGGTGGCCACCATCGCCTCCAAGTGGGTGCCTGGTGGCCACCGTCACCTCCAGGTGGCCACAGTGGCCACGGCCGGCACTGTGGTAGCCACGGTGGCCACCCTGACGCGTGACTCTCTCCACAGGGAGGACTGGAAGCCCGTCCTGACGATAAATTCCATCATCTACGGCCTTCAGTACCTCTTCCTGGTGAGCGCTGATGGGGACACGGTGGCCTTGGGCCGCTCCGAGGAGACACTTGGTAGCCCAGATCTGTTCCGGGAGCCCTTGGGGACACCTGGTGGCCCTGAGCTCTGTTCCGGGAGCCCTTTGGGGACACCTGGTGGCCCTGAGCTCTGTTCTGGGAGCCCTTGGGGACACCTGGTGGCCCCGAGCTCTGTTCTGGGAGCCCTTGGGGACACCTGGTGGCCCTGAGCTCTGTTCTGGGAGCCCTTTGGGGACACCTGGTGGCCCCGAGCTCTGTTCTGGGAGCCCTTTGGGGACACCTGGTGGCCCCGAGCTCTGTTCTGGGAGCCCTTTGGGGACACCTGGTGGCCCCGAGCTCTGTTCTAAGAGCCCTTTGGGGACACCTGGTGGCCCTGAGCTCTGTTCTAAGAGCCCTTTGGGGACACCTGGTGGCCCTGAGCTCTGTTCTGGGAGCCTTTGGGGACACCTGGTGGCCCTGAGCTCTGTTCTGGGAGCCCTTGGGGACACCTGGTGGCCCTGAGCTCTGTTCTGGGAGCCCTTTGGGGACACCTGGTGGCCCTGAGCTCTGTTCTGGGAGCCCTTGGGGACACCTGGTGGCCCTGAGCTCTGTTCTAAGAGCCCTTTGGGGACACCTGGTGGCCCTGAGCTCTGTTCTGGGACCCTTTGGGGACACCTGGTGGCCCTGAGCTCTGTTCTGGGAGCCCTTGGGGACACCTGGTGGCCCTGAGCTCTGTTCTGGGAGCCTTTGGGGACACCTGGTGGCCCCGAGCTCTGTTCTGGGAGCCCTTGGGGACACCTGGTGGCCCTGAGCTCTGTTCTGGGAGCCTTTGGGGACACCTGGTGGCCCTGAGCTCTGTTCTGAGAGCCCTTTGGGGACACCTGGTGGCCCTGAGCTCTGTTCTGAGAGCCCTTTGGGGACACCTGGTGGCCCTGAGCTCTGTTCTGGGAGCCCTTTGGGACACCTGGTGGCCCTGAGCTCTGTTCTGGGAGCCCTTTGGGGACACCTGGTGGCCCTGAGCTCTGTTCTGGGAGCCCTTTGGGACACCTGGTGGCCCTGAGCTCTGTTCTGAGAGCCCTTTGGGGACACCTGGTGGCCCTGAGCTCTGTTCTGGGAGCCCTTTGGGGACACCTGGTGGCCCTGAGCTCTGTTCTGGGAGCCCTTTGGGGACACCTGGTGGCCCTGAGCTCTGTTCTGGGAGCCCTTGGGGACACCTGGTGGCCCTGAGCTCTGTTCTGGGAGCCCTGGGGGACACCTGGTGGCCCTGAGGTCTGTTCTGGGAGCCCTTTGGGGACACCTGGTGGCCCTGAGCTCTGTTCTGGGAGCCCTTGGGGACACCTGGTGGCCCTGAGCTCTGTTCTGGGAGCCCTTGGGGACACCTGGTGGCCCTGAGCTCTGTTCTGGGAGCCCTTGGGGACACCTGGTGGCCTCGAGCTCTGTTCTGGGAGCCCTTTGGGGACACCTGGTGGCCCTGAGCTCTGTTCCGGGAGCCCTTGGGGACACCTGGTGGCCCTGAGCTCTGTTCCGGGAGCCCTTGGGGACACCTGGTGGCCCTGAGCTCTGTTCTGAGAGCCCTTTGGGGACACCTGGTGGCCCTGAGCTCTGTTCTGGGAGCCCTTGGGGACACCTGGTGGCCTCGAGCTCTGTTCTGGGAGCCCTTTGGGGACACCTGGTGGCCCCGAGCTCTGTTCTGGGAGCCCTTTGGGGACACCTGGTGGCCCTGAGCTCTGTTCTGGGAGCCCTTGGGGACACCTGGTGGCCCTGAGCTCTGTTCTGGGAGCCCTTGGGGACACCTGGTGGCCCTGAGCTCTGTTCTGGGAGCCCTTGGGGACACCTGGTGGCCTCGAGCTCTGTTCTGGGAGCCCTTTGGGGACACCTGGTGGCCCTGAGCTCTGTTCCGGGAGCCCTTGGGGACACCTGGTGGCCCTGAGCTCTGTTCCGGGAGCCCTTGGGGACACCTGGTGGCCCTGAGCTCTGTTCTGAGAGCCCTTTGGGGACACCTGGTGGCCCTGAGCTCTGTTCTGGGAGCCCTTGGGGACACCTGGTGGCCTCGAGCTCTGTTCTGGGAGCCCTTTGGGGACACCTGGTGGCCCTGAGCTCTGTTCTGGGAGCCTTTGGGGACACCTGGTGGCCCTGAGCTCTCTTCCAGGAGCCTTTGGTGGCTTTGGGACCTCTTTTGGTGGCCCTCAGCCCCTCCTCAAGGTCTCCCCCCCCATTTTTAACCCCTTCCTTGCCGGAGCCAAACCCCGAGGACCCCCAAATCAAAGGGAGATAAAGGGGGGGCTCAAGGTTTCCAGGAGTCTCTAAGGATCCCCAACGAGTCTGGGGGGGCTCTAAGAAATCTGGGGGGGTCATTAAGGACCGGGGGGGGGGGTCTCTGGGACCCCAAATTTGCCCCTCCTTTCATTTTTAACCCCTTCCTTGCTGGAGCCGAACCCCGAGGATCCCCAAAACAAATGGAGATAAAGGGGGGGCTCAAGGTTTCCAGGAGTCTCTAAGGATCCCCACGAGTCTGGGGGGGCTCTAATAAATCTGGGGGGTCATTAATGACCCGGGGGGGTCTCTGGGACCCCAAATTTGCCCCTCCCCTCATTTTTAACCCCTTCCTTCCAGGAGCCGAACCCCGAGGACCCTCAAATGAAGGGGAGATAAAGGGGGGGCTCAAGGTTTCCAGGAGTCTCTAAGGATCCCCACGAGTCTGGGGGGGCTCTAACGAATCCAGGGGGTTCTCTGGGCCCCCCGATTTTCCCCTCCCCTCATTTTTAACCCCTTCCTTGCAGGACCCGAACCCCGAGGACCCCCAAATCAAGGGGAGATAAAGGGGGGGCTCAAGGTTTCCAGGAGTCTCTAAGGATCCCCACGAGTCTGGGGGGGCTCTAACGAATCCAGGGGGTTCTCTGGGCCCCCCAATTTTCCCCTCCTTTCATTTTTAACCCCTTCCTTGCTGGAGCCAAACCCCGAGGACCCCCAAATCAAGGGGAGATAAAGGGGGGGGCTCAAGGTTTCCAGGAGTCTCTAAGGATCCCCAACGAGTCTGGGGGGGCTCTAAGAAATCTGGGGGGGTCATTAATGACCGGGGGGGGTCTGTGGGACCCCAAATTTGCCCCTCCTTTCATTTTTAACCCCTTCCTTGCTGGAGCCAAACCCCGAGGACCCCCAAAATAAGGGGAGACAAAGGGGGGGCTCAAGGCTTCCAGGAGTCTCTAAGGATCCCCACGAGTCTGGGGGGGCTCTAACGAATCCAGGGGGGTCTCTGGGCCCCCCAATTTTCCCCTCCCCTCATTTTTAACCCCTTCCTTGCAGGAGCCGAACCCCGAGGACCCCCTGAACAAGGAGGCGGCTGAGGTCCTGCAGAGCAACCGGCGCCTCTTCGAGCAGAACGTGCAGCGCTCGCTGCGGGGGGGCTACGTGGGGGCCACTTACTTCGAGCGGTGCCTCAAGTGACCCCCCCCGCCCCCCCCTATTTATTGTCCCCCCACCCCCGGGACTGAGGGGGCCCCTTTGACCCCCTTTGGGGGCCTCTTTTCACCCCCCTTTTCTTGCCCCCCCCCCCCCTTCTTTTCTTGCCCCCCCCCCCCCCCCTTCTCCTGCTGCTGCTGCCCCCCCCCCCCCATTCCCCCCCCCCCCCCACGATTAAAGGGCGACGGCGACCAGTAAGGGTGTGGCTGTGGACTGGGAGGGACTGGGAGGGACTGGGGGGGGGGAGGGGGGGAACTGGGGGCACTGGGAGGAGTGGGAGGGGGGAACTGGGGGCACTGGGAGGAGTGGGAGGGGTGAACTGGGGGCACTGGGAGGGACTGGGGGGGGGGAGGGGGGGAACTGGGGGCACTGGGAGGAGTGGGAGGGGGGAACTGGGGGGACTGGGAGGGACTGGAGGGTGGGAGGGGGTGAACTGGGAGGGACTGGGAGGGACTGGAGGGTGGGAGGGGGTGAACTGGGAGGGACTGGGGTGGAGTTGGGGGGAGGGGCTGTGAACTGGGGAGATGGGTGAACTGGTGGGGGGGGTGAATTGTGAGGGACTGGGCGGACTGGGAGGGGGTGAACTGGTTAAACTGGGATGGGCGGCTCGAGTTACACTGGGGCAGGAGTTACTGGTTAAACTGGGAGGGGGAGGAGCTGTGCCTAGCTCCTCCTCCCAGGGCTCCCAGTATGCCCAGTTCCAGTGTGTCCACTGCTCCCAGTCTCCTGCCCCACGGCTCCCAGTATGCCCAGTATCGGCTCCCCCCTCACCTCCCAGTTGCCCCAGTCTCTCATGTCCAAACGCTCCCAGTCTGTCCCAGTTTCCCCACAGCTCTACCAGTGCTTCCCAGTACCCCCCAGTATGTTCTCTGGCTCCAGTTCCTTGTCCCAGTTTCCCCCAGTACAGCCCAGTTGGTCCATGTGTGGTGGTTCCACCCTCCCAGTTCCCTCCAGTATCCCAATTCCCTCCCAGTATGCTCTCATATCCTTCCCAGTATATCCCAGTCTAGCCCACTATCCCCCAGTACCCGCAGTTGTACCCCCAACACACTGCCAGGGTGTTCCCTCCCAGTCTGTCCCAGTCCTCCCAGTCTCCCCTGGCCCTCAGGGGCCGCGTGTCCCAGTTACCCCCCACCTCCAGTCCTCCCAGTCTGTCCCAGTCCGTCCCAGTCTGTCCCAGTCCAGCAAAATGTGTCCCAGTCCTCCCATTCCCCTCTCCCCGCCAGGGGCCGCTCTAGTGTAGGCAGCGACTCTCTGGCCGCATCTCGATGGTATCCGCCGCTCTGGCCACTTACTCTCTATGGTTCTCCCCTCCCCGCCGTTGAGCTTCGTGCCGGCAGCCACACCCCCTGTCTCGTCACGTGACCGAAACCCACGTGACCGAAACCCACGTGAGCGCAGGAGGTTTGCGGAAGTGACTGGGAGAGGCGGAACGATCGCGGTGAGGAAGGGAGGGGGGAGGCGGAAAACGGGGGTCCCGGGGTGGAATTTAAGGGACCGAAACGGGGGGGGGAAGACAGAGGAGGGGTAAAGGGACCGTTACCGGGGCGGGGGAAGAGTCGGAGGGACCGAAACGGGCGCGGGAGAGATAGAGGGGGAGACAGAGAGACCGGTATCTGGGTGATTCGACCATAGAGAGACCGCTCCCGGTCCTCTAGGAGGGCTAGAGGGGCCTCCCGAGGCGGGGAACCATAAAGCGATGGCGCCTCCGTGGGCGGGAGCGGCCCCTGAGACCATAGAGAGCGGCCAGAGCTGGGCAGAAGGCCATGAGGGGGGGCGCGGGGGCGCTCTAGGCACGCACCATAGAGTTGGGAGGACTTGGGGGCGGGCAGGGCTGTTGCCATGGGGAAGGGGGTAATTAAACCCAGGGGGGTAATTAAACCCAGGGGTGTAATTAAAGCTCCGAAGGGGGTGTTAATGCATGAGGGGGCAATGAAAGCCCCCGGGGGGGTAATTAATACCCGGGGGGGGTAATTAGTGCCCTAGGAGGGGGGTAATTAATGCCCACTGGGGGGTAATTAGTGCCCTGGGGGTAAATTAATGCCCCCCGGGGTGGGTAATTAGTGCCCGGGGGGGGGGAATTAAAGCCTCCTCTTCCTCCCTGTCCCTCATGGCCACGACTTCGTGTCCCCCTTTCCATGTTCCCCCACGTCCCCATCTCCACATCCCACCACATCCGCGTCTCCTCGACGTCACCGTGAACCCCATGTCCGTCTTCCTCCGTGTCCCTCATGTCCCACCATGTTCTCGTGTCCCACCGTGTCCTCATATCTTCATCCCCATGTCCTCATCTCCATGTTCCTCCATGTCCTCGTGTCCCTCATGTCCATGTCCTCGTGTCCCACCATGTTCTCACGTCCCACCATGTCCGTGTCTCCTCCATCTCCACATCCCACCATGTCCTTTTCTTCTCCATCTCCACATCCCACCATCTCCCTTTCTCCACCATCTCCCTTTCTCCTCCATCTCCACGTCCACCATCTCCCTTTCTCCACCATCTCCACGTCCACCATATCCCTTTCTCCACCATCTCCCTTTCTCCTCCATCTCCACATCCCACCATGTCCTTTTCTTCTCCATCTCCACGTCCCACCACGTCCCTTTCTCCTCCATATCCCTTTCTCCACCATCTCCCTTTCTCCTCCATCTCCACATCCCACCATCTCCCTTTCTCCACCATCTCCCTTTCTCCACCATCTCCCTTTCTCCTCCATCTCCACATCCCACCATCTCCCTTTCTCCACCATCTCCCTTTCTCCTCCATCTCCACGTCCCACCACCTCCCCTTCTCCTCCATCTCCACGTCCACCATCTCCCTTTCTCCTCCATCTCCACGTCCACCATCTCCCTTTCTCCTCCATCTCCACGTCCACCATCTCCCTTTCTCCACCATCTCCCTTTCTCCTCCATCTCCACGTCCACCATCTCCCTTTCTCCTCCATCTCCACGTCCACCACGTCCCTTTCTCCTCCATCTCCACGTCCACCATCTCCCTTTCTCCTCCATCTCCACGTCCACCACGTCCCTTTCTCCTCCATCTCCACATCCACCATCTCCCTTTCTCCTCCATCTCCACGTCCACCATCTCCCTTTCTCCTCCATCTCCCTTTCTCCTCCATCTCCACGTCCCACCACCCCCCCGTGTTCCCCACGTCCCTCCCCTCCCATCTGTGCCCCACCCGTGTCCCCAATGTCCACGTCCACCTCTCCGCAGGCGCCGCTGCCACCATGGACCTGCTCTTCGGGCGCCGGAAGACGCCGGAGGAGCTTCTGCGGCAAAACCAACGGGCGTTGACCCGCGCCATGAGGGAACTCGATCGCGAGAGGCAGAAGCTGGAGGCGCAGGAGAAGAAGATCATCGTGGACATCAAGAAGATGGCCAAGCAAGGCCAGATGGTGAGGAGATGCCACCACGTGGGATCTGGGGGGGATGTGAAGGAGACCGTGATGGTCCCTGAGGGACGCAGAACCATCCCCGGAGGTGTCCTGGGTCTCCCGGGGACCTCTTGGCTCTCAGTGTCCCACTTTGGCCTTCAGGACGCGGTGAAGATCATGGCGAAGGACCTGGTGCGGACGCGTCGCTACGTGAAGAAGTTCATCACCATGAGGGCCAACGTCCAGGCCGTGTCCCTCAAGATCCAGACCCTCAAATCCAACAACTCCATGGCCCAAGCCATGAAGGGTGTCACCAAGGCCATGGCCACCATGAACCGGCAGGTGGGTGGCCCAGGGATGTTCTCGAGCTGCCCCGAGGTGGCCACGGGGATGTTCTTGAGAAGGTGACCACCAGAAAGGACCTGAGGTGGCCACGTAGCCGCATCCGGCACGTGGGGACACCCCCGTGTTCCTGTGTCCCCGACAGCTGAAGCTGCCCCAGATCCAGAAGATCATGATGGAATTTGAGAAGCAGGCGGAGATCATGGACATGAAGGAGGAGCTGATGAACGACGCCATCGACGACGCCATGGGGGACGAGGACGACGAGGAGGAGAGGTCGGGGGTGGAGGAGAATGGGAGAGGGGACGTGGAGAACGTCGGGGATGGGGACACGGAGGGGACACGCGGGAATGGGGACATGGAGGACATGGAGAATGGAGACGTGGAGGACGTGGTGGGGACATGGGGAATGGGGACATGGAGGGGACGTGGAGAATGGGGACGTGGGAGAACATCGAAGGTGGGGACGTGGAGAATGGGGACATGGAGGACGTGGTGGGGACGTGGAGAATGGGGACACAGAGGACATGAGAGGTGGGGACATGGAGAATGGGGACATGGAGGACATGGGAGGTGGGGATGTGGTGGGGGACGTGGAAAATGGGGACACGGAGGAATGGGAGGTGGGGACATGGAGGGGACAAGGAAGAATGGGAACATGGAGGACATGAGAGGTTGGACCATGGTGGGGACATGGGGATTGGGGCCATGGAGGACATGGGAGTTGGGGACATGGTGGGGACATGGGGACATCATGGAGGACATGGGAGGTGGGGACGTGGTGGGGACGTGGGGAATGGGGACGTGGGAGAACATCGAAGGTGGGGACGTGGAGAGTGAGAACATGGGAGGTGGGGACGTGGAGAATGGGGACATGGGAGAACATGGAAGGTGGGGACATGGAGAGTGAGAACATGGGAGGTGGGGACATGGTGGGGACATGGACAATGGGGACATGGAGGACATGGGAGGTGGGGACATGGAGGGGACGTGGGAAATGGGGACGTGGGAGAACATGGGAGGTGGGGACGTGGAGAATGGGGACATGGGAGGTGGGGACATGGAGGGGATGTGGGGAATGGGGACGTGGGAGAACATCGAAGGTGGGGACGTGGAGAATGGGGACATGGAGAGTGAGAACATGGGAGGTGGGGACATAGTGGGGACATGGGAGGGGGCGCCGTGGAGGGGCCGTGGCTGAGGTGCCGCTGTCCCCCAGTGACGCCGTTGTGTCCCAAGTGCTCGACGAGCTGGGGCTGAACCTGACCGACGAGCTGGCCAGTGAGGGGGACTGGGGGGAACTGGGGCAACTGGGGGGACTGGGGGGAACTGGGGAACCCAAAGGGGCAACTGGGGGCAACTGGGGGGGAACTGGGGGGAACTGGGGGGCAACTGGGAGGAACTGGGGGGCAACTGGGGGGAACTGGGGGGAACTGGGGGGCAACTGGGGGGCAACTGGGGGACTCAAAGGGGCAACTGGGGGACTCAAAGGGGCAACTGGGGGGCAACTGGGGGGAACTGGGGGGCATTTGGGGGACCCAAAGGGGCATTTTGGGCTCGGGGGGGGGTTAGGGACCCAAAAGAGCATTTAAGTCCTAAAGGGGCATTTTGGGGACCCAAAGAGTCATTTTAGGTGCTGGGGGGGGCATTTGGGGGACCCAAAGGGGCATTTAAGTTCTAAAGAGGCTTTTTGGGGACCCAAAGGGGCATTTTGGGGGCACTGGGGGGGCATTTGAGGGACCCAAAGGGGCATTTGGGGCATTGGGGGGGCATTTGGGGGACCCAAAGGGGCATTTTGGGGGCGCTGGGGGGGGGCGTTTTGGGTCCCAAAGGGGCATTTTGGGGACCCAAAGGGGCATTTTGGGCGCTGGGGGGACATTTAGTGACCCAGAGGGGTATTTTGGGGACCCAAAGGGGCATTTTGTGGACCCAAAGGGGCATTTTGGGCGCTGGGGGGGACATTTAGTGACCCAGAGGGGTATTTTGGGGTCCCCCTCACTGTCCCCTTGTCCCCAGCGCTGCCCCCCCCGGGGGGGTCGCTGGCGGCGGGCGAGAGCCGCTCCCCCGAAGCTGCCGCCGCGCTCGCCGACGCCGACGCCGACCTGGAGGAACGGCTGAAGAACCTGCGGAGGGACTGAGGGACCCCCGGAGGGACCCCCAGGGGGACCCCCGGAGTGACACTGCTGACCCAAGGGTGACCTTGGGGACCCCAAGAGTAAACCTAAGTGACCGCGGAGACCCCAAGAGCGACCATGGAGACCCTGGAGTGACCATGGTGACCCCAAGAGTGACCACAGGGACCCCAAGGGTGACTGTGGAGACCCCAAGAGTGACCATGGAGACCCCAAAAGTGACCACAGGGACACCAAGAGTGACTGTGGAGACCCCAAGAGTGACCATGGTGACCTCTCTAACCCTTGTGGTGACCCTGGAGTGACCATGGAGACCCCAAGAGTGACCGTGAGACCCCAAGAGTGACCACAGGGACCCCAAGAGTGACCATGGAAACCCCAAGAGTGACCGTGGAGACCCCAAGAGTGACCACAGGGACACCAAGAGTGACCATGGTGACCCAAAGAGTGACCATGGAGACCCCAAAAGTGACTGTGGAGACCCCAAGAGTGACCGTGGAGACCCCAAGAGTGACCACAGGGACCCCAAGGGTGACCACAGGGACCCCAAGAGTGACCTTAGTGACCTCTCTAACCCCTGTGGTGACCCTGGAGTGACCTTGGTGACCCCAAGAGTGACCATGGAGACCCTGGAGTGACTGTGGAGACCCCAAGAGTGACCACAGGGACCCCAAGGGTGACCGTGGAGACCCCAAGAGTGACCACAGGGACCCCAAGAGTGACCTTGGTGACCTCTCTAACCCCTGTGGTGACCCTGGAGTGACCCTGGAGTGACCGTGGTGACCCCAAGAGTGACCGTGGTGACCCCAAGAGTGACCTTGGTGACCACAGGGACCCCAAGTGTGACCGTGGAGACCCCAAGAGTGACCTTGGTGACCTCTCTAACCCCTGTGGTGACCCTGGAGTGACCCTGGTGACCCCAAGAGTGACCGTGGAGACCCCAAAAGTGACCATGGGGACCCCAAGAGTGACCTTGGTGACCTCTCTAACCCCTGTGGTGACCCTGGAGTGACCATCAGGACCCCAAAAGTGACTGTGGTGACCCCAAGAGTGACCATGGAGACCCCAAGAGTGACCCCAGCTGTGCCCTTGGTGACCCCCGTGGTGACCCTGGAGTGACCTTGGGGACCCCCCCCCTTTGGGGCATTTGCCCCCCCCCCAGGACTATTTACCCCCCTTATCTGGGTTATTGCCCCCCCCTCGGACTATTTGCCCCCCCGTAGGTTATTTGCCCCCCATTGGGGCATTTATTTGCCCCCTTTGGGGGTATTTGCCCCCCCCCCCCCCAGCAATAAACTCGGCCCTTTGTTACCCACTGCCTCCCCCGTCTGCTCTGTGGGCGCCCAGTATGGAACTGGGAGCACTGGGAGAGGGGGGGGGGAATGGGTTCCTTCCCAGTTTGGAGCCCCCGGATACTGGGAAAGGGGGGGGGGGGGGGCAAAACCCACAGAAACCCCTGAGTTTGGGGGTGAAAGCTGTGAAACCGGGGCCAAAAGTTGGGGGGAACTCCGAATTTGGGGTGAAAAATGCCTAAAATTGGGGGGAAATCGGAAAAATGTGGAGGAAAATCCTCATAATTGGGGGGGAAATCCCTCAAATTGGGGTAAAATCCTCAAATTTGGGGGAAAGATCTCAGAATTTGGGGGGGAATCTCTCAAATTTGGGTAAAATCCTCAAATTTGGGGGGAAGAGCTCAGAATTTGGGGGGGAATCTCTCAAATTTGGGTAAAATCCTCAAATTTGGGGGAAAGATCTCAGAATTTGGGGGGAATCTCTCAAATTTGGGTAAAATCCTCAAATTTTGGGGGAAGAGCTCAGAATTTGGGGGGAAAACAAAATTTGGGGCGGAAAATGCCAACATTTCGGGGGGAAAAAAGCCAAATCGGGGGAAATTCCAAAATTTTGGGGAAAAACGCTGAATTTGGGGGAAAAAACCCCAAAATTTTGGGGGAAAATGCAAAATTTGGGGGGAAAATCACCAAATTTAGGGGGGAACCCCAAAAATGGAGAGGAAAGCCATGAAATTTGGGAGGAAAATCCGCAGAATTTGGGGGAACGCCAAAATTCGGGAGGAAAATCCCAAAATTTGGAGGAAAATGCCCCAAATTGGGTGGAACCCCCAAAATTCGTGGGGAAACCCCCCCTAAAATTTGAGGAACCCCCCAACATTTTGGGGAAAAACTCCAAAAAATTTCATGGGAACCCTAAAATTTAGTGGGAAAACCCCTAAATTTCGTGGGAAAACCTAAAATTGGTGGGAAAAGCCCCAAAATGGAGTGAAAATCCCCAAATTCAGGGGCGAATCCTCAAAATTTCGGGGGAAACCACAAAAATAGGGGAGAAAATCCACGGATTGCGCCGCTGTGGGGGTTTGGGCTCCAATTTTTCCGTCCGGGAACCGCGGGGGCGGCGCCGATTGGCTCCGATTCCCGGAAAATATCACTTCTTTACAACCGCTTTTTTTTTCCCCTTTGAAATAGTGAAAAAATAGAATTTCTGAGTTTTTTTTGGTCTCAAAATCCTCACTTCCGAAAGCATTTTTGGGGAGAAAAAGCGCCAATTTCGGGGCGCGGCGCCTCTTAAAGGGCATTTTTGGGGTGGAATCGCTCTTTTTTTCCCCCCAAGCGCCGAATTTCTGCCAAAACTCAGGAAAATGGCAAAATTCCCAAAAAATGAGTGCCGCCTCCGGGTATTTTTTCCCCTCTTTTTGCCTTTATTTACCTTTTTTTTTCAGCCTTTGCCCTCTCCCGGGCTCCGCGCGAGCGCGGAAAAACCGATTTCCGTTGAGAAGAGACCCAAAAAAGGGCCGAAATCGCCCCAAAAATAACAAAAGAGGGACCCAAAAAGGTGAGAAAAATTCCCCCCAAAATCCGAAGGATTTTCCGCAAAACGAACGCTGCTTTCAAATGGCCCAAAATCCTCCCTGAAACCCACGAAACGCTCGGATTTAACCCCAAAATTGGAGGTTCGGAAGGAAAAAAAGCGATTCGGGAAAAAATGGAATGAATGTCTTAATTAATCAATTAATTAATTAATGAATTAATGAATTATTGATGTTTCATCGCAGGCTTTGGAGCGGCCGTCGGGATGGTGGGGCGCGAGGTAGGACGGGAAAAAAAAGGCGGGGGGGGACCCCAATTTGGGGCATTTTGAGGCATTTTCAGGACAATTCCTTTCTCCTACGGAGTAATTATTAATTAATGCCTCCGTTAATGAATCGATGAAGCGAAGGAATGGGAGGAAAAAAAGGGTTTTAGGAGGAAACGGCGGTGGTTTTCGGGAGGGTCTTTGCTTTCTCGGTTACAAATTAACGTCGGATCGATGGGAAAGGGCGGAGGTTGAGCCCCAAAAGCCCTCGAGGGCGTTGGGATGGAGGTGGGACGAAGGGTGACCTTCATCTTCTCCCCAAGGTCCTCCTCGGCGCCGTCCTCGTCTTCCTCAGCCGAGGAAGCGGTGGAGATGCGGTGGCGGCGGTGGGAATGGTGAGAAGGTCCCTCCGGCCTTCAGGTGAGTGGTGGTCTCCAACGGGTTGGAAGGTGCCCACGTGGATGTCTTCTTCCATGGAGAAGGGAGGAGATGGGGGAGGTCGTGGGTTGAGATAAGGACAGAGAGGTCCTTCGGGATGGACCTTCTCCAGCGTTGGTTCTTTGGGATGGACCTTCTCCAGCGTTGGTTCTTCAGGATGGACCTTCTCCAGCGTTGGTTCTTCAGGATGGACCTTCTCCAGCGTTGGTCCTTCAGGATGGACCTTCTCCAGCGTTGGTCCTTCAGGATGGACCTTCTCCAGCGTTGGTTCTTCAGGATGGACCTTCTCCAGCGTTGGTCCTTCAGGATGGACCTTCTCCAGCGTTGGTCTTTCAGGATGGACCTTCTCCAGCGTTGGTTCTTCAGGATGGACCTTCTCCAGCGTTGGTCCTTCAGGATGGACCTTCTCCAGCGTTGGTTCTTCAGGATGGACCTTCTCCAGCGTTGGTTCTTCAGGATGGACCTTCTCCAGCGTTGGTCCTTCAGGATGAACGTGGGCTCTCCGTGGGCTGTAGAGAAACCTCCCCCTTCTCCACCCCCGCCGGTGCCTCCAGGGTTGTTCCTATGGCACCACCGTCACTGCTGGTGGTGGACTGGTGGTGGACCCACCTGTGCCCACGGCGGGGCTGCCCCATCCCTGGAGGTGTCCAAGGCCGGGTTGGATGGGGCTGAGGGCCACCTGAGCCCACGGGAGGTGTCCCTGCCCATCACTTGGGCCCAGACGGACTGGAAGGTCCCTTCCAACCCAACCCAGTCCATGAGTCAATGATCTTCTTGGTGCTCCTCAACAACGCGGTGGTCTCTGTAGGACGTATCTCCGGCACTTTGGAGGGATGGGGTGGGATGGAGACCTCTTGTTTGACCCCCAACGCCCTCTTGTCTTCTCCACAGCCCCCAAGTGGACCTCTGTGCGGAGGAAGAGGGAGGAGGAACCACCTTCCTACCTGAAGTGGGTGACCTTCGAAGGCGGCTCTCCTGCCGACGCCGTCTCCAGCTGGAACGCCTACGCCGAGAGGACGGAGTTCGTCTGCTCCACCTCCCACCCTCAGTGCAACGTCGGCGCCTACGTCCCATCGCGAGGTCCCTTCTGCTTCTACCCCTACGCCGGGTGGGAGCGGAGAACCCAGAGCTTCAAGATCTTGGTCAACGTGGGAGGTTTGGAGGCCTTGGCTTGGGTGGACGACTCCTTTGGGAGCGTTCCGGACGCCGCCGTGGAGGGCTGTCCGTCCGTCGATGTCTTCGTTGGGAGGAACCGCTACGGTTTGGGCAAAGTGGCCAAAGAGCACCGAGCTGCCTTCATGATGGTGGACGGCGAGGAGGTTTGGTTCAAGTGGTACCAAGTCCTGGTGGTCAAGAAGGGGTTGGCGGCCGTCACCATCTCCCACGTCCACTACAACACCAGCGGAGCGGTGGAGCGGTGGGAGAAGGTCACTTTGATGAAGACCACGGTGAGGAACGAAGGCTGTGGAGCGGCGCTCAAGGAGGTCACCTTGGAGGAGGCCACCGAGGTGGAGCACCGCTGGGCCATGGACCAAAGGATCTTCGCCACCGTCCGCGGAGTGCTGCGCGCCCCACTCTTGACCTTCAACGGCACCACCTGGGGGGTCACCAACGCCACCACCATCTCCTGGCTGGGCGGAGCCAGCGCCGGCGAGTACCTCGTCCATCGCCACGTGGTGGAGAAGACGCTGCAGCCCCGCACAGCGTGCGAGGTGGCTTTGGAGGGACAACGCGGCGACGTCCACGTCCCCTTCACCGCGCGGCTGACCCGGGATTTCGGTGACGCCCAACCCCACCGCGTGGCCGTGCGGGGGTGGGCTCACAGCCGCGCCGTGGTGGCCGTCCAAGCTGACGTCCGGCAGTGCTGGTCCCTCACCCATGGCCCACCGTGCCGCGGGTAGAGCGCCCGCTTGAGGGGTCCTCTTCTTCTTCTTCTTCTTCTTCATCTTCATCTTCTTCTTCTTCTTCATCTTCTTCATCTTCTTCATCTTCTTCTTCTTCTTCATCTTCTTCTTCTTCATCTTCTTCTTCTTCTTCATCTTCTTCTTCTTCTTCATCTTCTTCATCTTCTTCTTCTTCTTCTTCATCTTCTTCTTCTTCTTCATCTTCTTCTTCATCTTCTTCTTCATCTTCTTCATCTTCTTCTTCTTCTTCTTCATCTTCTTCTTCATCTTCTTCTTCTTCTTCATCTTCTTCTTCATCTTCTTCTTCTTCTTCATCTTCTTCTTCATCTTCTTCTTCATCTTCTTCTTCTTCATCTTCTTCTTCATCTTCTTCTTCTTCTTCATCTTCTTCTTCATCTTCTTCTTCATCTTCTTCTTCTTCATCTTCTTCTTCATCTTCTTCTTCTTCTTCTTCTCCTTCTCGCCATCCGCTTCTCCCGGTTCTTCTCCCCTCAACTCACCCCAAACCGGGGTGGTGGAAACCAGAAGACCACGTCCACCTCCATCTCTTCCCTCTCCGACGCGGCGGCGCCAGCGGAGGACGCGGAGAAAACGCCGCTCTTTGCTCTCCGTTTGACCTTTTTCTCCATGGAAACCTTCATCGGGTGCCTCTTCAGAGCCGCCCAGTGGGGACCTCCCTGGGTGGACCTCCTGTTCCTCTGCCATGGCCGTGTGGGCTCTTCCTCTTGTGTGGCGCAAAATACACTCAGCGAGCAAAGTCCTCCTCGTGGTTCGTTGGGATGGCACCAAAATGGGGGGAGGAACGTGTCCTCGGAGGTGGAATCATCTCAGGGGGTTCTGTGTCCTCGGAGGTGGAATCATCTCAGGGGGTTCTGTGTCCTCGGAGGTGGAATCATCTCAGGGGGTTCGGTGTCCTCGGAGGTGGAATCATCTCAGGGGGTTTGGTGTCCTCAGAGGTGGAATCATCTCAGGGGGTTCGGTGTCCTCGGAGGTGGAATCATCTCAGGGGGTTCTGTGTCCTCAGAGGTGGAATCACCTCAGGGGGTGGTGGGTTCGGTGTCATCATCTCCCCCATCTCTGTCCCATCTGTGTCATCAAGTCTTGAAGCCACAGCGCTTGGAAAGAACGTCCAACCACCATCTCATCATCTTCCCCATCTCTGTCCCATCCGTGTTCTGGAGCTGCTGTGCTTGGAGAGGACATCCAACCACCACCTCATCATCTCCCCTATCTGCATCATCAAGCCTTGGATCCACAGTGCTTGGAGAGGACATCCAACCACCATCTCATCATCTCCCCCATCTCTGTCCCATCAAGTCTTGAAGCCACAGCACTTGAAGAGAACGTCCAACCATCCTCTCCTCATCTCCCCCATCTCTGTCCCATCAAGCCTTGGATCCACAGTGCTTGGAGAGGACATCCAACCACCACCTCTATCTCTGTCCCATCTGTCCCATCAAGTCTTGGATCTATTGCGCTTGGAGAGAACGTCCAACCACCACCTCCTCATCTCCCCCATCTCTGTCCCATCAAGCCTTGGATCCACAGTGCTTGGAGAGAACGTCCAACCACCACCTCCTCATCTCCCCCATCTGTGTCCCATCTGAGTTCTGGAGCCACAGCACTTGGAGAGGACATCCAACCACCACCTCCTCATCTCCCCCATCTCTCTCCCATCTGAGTTCTGGAGCCACAGCGTGTGGAGAGGACACCCAACCATCCCTTCATCATCTCCCCCATCTTTGTCCCATCAAGTCTTGGATCCATTGCGCTTGGAGAGGACACCCAACCACCACCTCCTCATCTCCCCCATCTTTGTCCCATCAATCCTTGGATCCACAGTGCTTGGAGAGGACGTCCAACCACCACCTCCTCATCTCCCCCATCTCTGTCCCATCAAACCTTGGATCCACAGTGCTTGGAGAGGACACCCAACCACCCCCTCCTCATCTCCCCCATCTCTGTCCCATCTGTGTCATCAAGTCTTGAAGCCACGGGGCTTGGAGAGGACATCCAACCACCACCTCCTCATCTCCCCCATCTCTCTCCCATCTGTGTTCTGGAGCCGCAGTGTGTGGAGAGGACATCCAACCATCCCTTCATCATCTCCCCCATCTCTGTCCCATCAAGTCTTGGATCCATTGCGCTTGGAGAGGACATCCAACCACCACCTCCTCATCTCCCCCATCTTTGTCCCATCAAGCCTTGGATCCACAGTGCTTGGAGAGGACGTCCAACCACCATCTCATCATCTCCCCCATCTCTGTCCCATCCATGTTCTGGAGCTGCTGTGCTTGGAGAGGACATCCAACCATCCCTTCATCATCTCCCCCATCTCTGTCCCATCTGAGTTCTGGAGCTGCAGCGCTTGGAAAGAACGTCCAACCACCACCTCCTCATCTCCCCCATCTTTGTCCCATCAAGCCTTGGATCCACAGCACTTGGAGAGGACATCCAACCACCCCCTCCTCATCTCCCCCATCTCTGTCCCATCTGTGTCATCAAGTCTTGAAGCCACAGCACTTGAAGAGGACATCCAACCACCACCTCCTCATCTCCCCCATCTCTGTCCCATCCGTGTTCTGGAGCTGCAGCGCGTGGAGAGGACACCCAACCATCCCTTCATCATCTCCCCCATCTTTGTCCCATCAAGCCTTGGATCCACAGCACTTGAAGAGGACACCCAACCACCACCTCCTCACCTCCCCCACCTCCACCGCATCTCCTCCGCGCGTCCCCCTCCCCTCCCGGCCATCCCCCATCTCTTCCTCCCCCCCCTACCCCCCTACCCCATGGTGGATCTCCATCCCCACCTTCAGCGCTGACGCCCTCCTCCTCCTCCCTTCTCCCTGGGGGCCTCCCGGGCGTGGATCCGCGCGTGCCGGGCGAGGGAGGACTTATTGCTGAAGCTCTTCCCGCACTGAGGGCACGGGAAGGGCCTCTCGCCCGTGTGGGACCTCTGGTGGACCGCCAGGTCTGCCGCGTACTTGAAGCTCTTGGCGCAGGCGCCGCAGGGGAAGGGCCTCTCCTGCCCGTGGGCCCTTCGGTGCACGGCGAGGTTGGAGCGTTGGCTGAAGCGTTTGCCGCAGGCGCCGCACGGGTACGGCCGTTCGCCCGTGTGCGCCCGCCGGTGCTTGGCGAGGTCCGAAGGGTTGGTGAAGCTCTTGGCGCAGGCGCCGCAGCCGTAGGGCCGTTCGCCCGTGTGGAGCCGCCGGTGGGTGGTGAGGGTGGACAAATGGCCGAAGCTCTTCCCGCAGGCGCCGCAGCCGTAGGGCCTCGCGCCGCTGTGCGTCCGTTGGTGCTCTTCAGGTGGGACGAACGCGCGAAGCCTTTGCCGCACTCGACGCAACGGTACGGACGGTCCCACCCGCGCGGCGGCGGCGGCGGCGGCGCTTCCACCGGGGGCTCCTCGGCGGCCATCGCCGCGCTGGGGGGCCTTGAGGGAGGCGGTGGTGGTGGTGGGGCCTTCTGCGGGCGTGGGGGTCCACCGGAGGGTCGGACATCGCGGAAGGTGCCGGAAGGGTGGGAGGGGCTTTGCCAGGTGGGGTCTCGGCTCGCGGCGGCGCGATCTGCGGGAGGGGAGAGGAGAAGGTGCTCCGTGAGGCCATGGTGATGCATCACCGCTCTTCTGGTGATGCCACCAGAGCTCCTCCAGCAATGGATCGGCTGCCGCCGCCGAAACCCCGACTCCATCCACGATGGCCACCAGACCAACGCGGGACAGCGGTGACGGTGAGGCCACCGCAGCAGAGGAGCCCAAGCGGGGGGACGGCCCACAGGGGGACCTGGAGAGGAGCCCACCACGCCCCGACCGTCACCCCCGGCTCCACACAGCGTTTCCCAGGACCTCAGTTTTGACCCTTTTCTCACCGCCCATGAGTGTCTCCACTTGGATCCTCATTGAGATCCCATCTTCTTCTTCCCTCCATCCCCAAGGAGTTTCCCCACCTCCAGAACCTCATTTTTGGCCCTTTTCTCCACCACCCATGAGTGTCTCCACTTGGATCCTCATTGAGATCCCACCTTCTTCCTTTCCCTCTGTCTCCAAGAGTTTCCCCACCTCCAGGACCTCATTTTTGACCCTTTTCTCCACTCGTCTCATCTCCCACCATGAGTGTCTCCATTTGGATCCCCATTGAGATCCCACCTTCTTCCTTTCCTCCATCCCCAAGAGTTTTCCCACCTCCAGGACCTCATTTTTGGCCCTTTTCTCCACTCAGTTCATCTCCCACCATGAGTCTCTCCACTTGGATCCTCTTTGAGATCCCACCTTCTTCTTTCCCACCATCCCCAAGGGTTTTCCCCACCTCCAGGACCTCATTTTGACCCTTTCTCCACCGCCCATGAGTGTCTCCACTTGGATCCTCATTGAGATCCCACCTTCTTCTTTCCCTCCATCCCCAAGAGTTTCCCCACCTCCAGGACCTCATTTTGGCCCTTTTCTCCACCGCCCATGAGTGTCTCCACTTGGATCCTCATTGAGATCCCACCTTCTTCCTTTCCCTCCATCCCCAAGAGTTTTCCCACCTCCAGGACCTCAATTTTTGGCCCTTTTCTCCACCACCCATGAGTGTCTCCACTTGGATCCTCATTGAGATCCCACCTTCTTCTTTCCCACCATCCCCAAGTGTTTCCCCACCTCCAGGACCTCATTTTTGGCCCTTTTCTCCACCGCCCATGAGTTGTCTCCACTTGGATCCTCATTGAGATCCCACCTTCTTCCTTTCCCTCCATCCCCAAGAGTTTTCCCACCTCCAGGACCTCATTTTTGGCCCTTTTCTCCACCACCCATGAGTGTCTCCACTTGGATCCCCCATTGAGATCCCATCTTCTTCCTTTCCCTTCATCCCCAAGCGTTTCCCACCTCCAGGACCTCATTTTTGACCCTTTTCTCCACCGACCCATGAGTGTCTCCACTTGGATCCTCATTGAGATCCCACCTTCTTCCCTTCCTTCATCCCCAAGCGTTTCCCCACCTCCAGGACCTCATTTTTGACCCTTTTCTCCACCGCCCATGAGTGTCTCCACTTGGATCCTCATTGAGATCCCATCTTCTTCCTTTCCCTCTGTCTCCAAGCGTTTCCCCACCCTCCAGGACCTCATTTTTGGCCCTTTTCTCCACCACCCATGAGTGTCTCCACTTGGATCCTCATTGAGATCCCACCTTCTTCCCTTCCCTTCATCCCCAAGAGTTTTTCCCATCTCCAAGACCTCATTTTTGGCCCTTTTCTCCACCAACCCATGAGTGTCTCCACTTGGATCCTCATTGAGATCCCATCTTCTTCCTTTCCCTCTGTCCCCAAGAGTTTTCCCACCTCCAGGACCTCATTTTTGGCCCTTTTCTCCACCACCCATGAGTGTCTCCACTTGGATCCTCATTGAGATCCCACCTTCTTCTTTCCCTCTGTCTCCAAGCGTTTCCCCCACCTCCAGGACCTCATTTTTGACCCTTTTTCCCCCTCTTTCGCTCAACCCCAACACCACACCACCTCCCCAACCCCGCGCTCTGCCGCAGAGGTCCATAAGAAGGACCACCTGGGGCCGCGTTCATCTCCAGGAGAACCCCACCGCCTCCCGCAGCTCCACCACCCCTCGGCTTTGGATGAGGTCTCTGTCCTCCATCGCAGCACCTCCTTCTTGAAGGCACCGTTCCTCTTCCTCTGGGATGACCTTGGCCTCGGCCCGGGCCACCTCATCCCCTGGGAGGAGTTGGGATGACTCCGATGAGGAGCTCCATGGGTCATCCACCACTTGGGGTTCCTCCACATCCCCTGCGGTCACCTCCTCCTCCACCTTGACCCGCACGGTCACCTGGAAAGGAGAGCCAAGGAGAAAGGAGTTGGGTCCATGGAGTCTCCATCCCTCTCCAGGGTGGAAGTTGGGAAGTCACCCGGCTTGGAGGCCCTGAGCTCCTGGAGGGCTCACCTGCTGCTCCCAGGCGCCGTCAGGACCTCCGGGACCCACCTGGAAGCTCTCGGCCAAGGCGACGGCTTGGGCGCAGGACTCGGGGTGTCGGACCCACACCCAACTCTGGATCTCCTCGGGCAGAATGCTGAGGAACTGCTCGAGCACCAGGAGCTCCATGATCTGCTCTTTGCTCCTCAGCTCGGGACGGAGCCACCGCCGCGACAGCTCCCCGCAGCCGCCGGCAGACGTCGCGAGGGCCCGAAGCCTCCTGGTAGCGGAACTGGCGGAAACGCAACCGCCGCAGCTCTGTGCCCGCGCCCGTAACGCCACCACCCGGCACCACCAGGACCACCCACCGGGACCACCAAGACCACCACTGGGGCCATCACCAGGACCAGAAACCACCACTGGGGCCACCAGAACCACCATGGGGACCACCAACACCACCACTGGGACCACCACCCAGGACCAGCACCACCACCAGGACCGCCATGGGACCACCAACGCCACCCACTGGGACCATGAGGACCACCACTGGGGCCATCACCAGGACCAGCATCACCACTGGGGCCATCAGGACCACCATCAGGACCACCACTGGGGCCACGAGGACCACCACTGGGGCCATCACCAGGACCAGCACCACCACTGGGGCCACCAGGACCCACCATGGGGACCACCAACACCACCACTGGGACCACCACCAGGGCCAGCACCACCACAGGAACCACTACCGGGGCCACCACCAGGACCAGGACCACCACTGGGACCACCAGTACCTCCACCGGGACCACCACCACCACCACTGCAGCCACCAGGACCACCGACACCACCAATGGGGCCACCACCAGGACCCAGCAACCACCACCGGGGCCACCAACCATCACCACTGGGGCCACCACCACCACCACTGAGGCCACCAGGACCACCACCAAGACCACCAACACACCAATGGGGCCATCAGGACCACCACCAAGACCACCAAGACCACTAATGGGGCCACCAGGACCCACCGGCAACCACCACAGGGACCACCAGGACCACCACCAGGACCACCACCAGTCCCCACCAGTGCCACCAGTCCGAGCAGTCCGAGCAGTCCCAGCAGCCCCGGAGGGTTGCGGCTGTTCGGCAGCGCCGCGGCCGTCGCCCCACGGCCGTTGGGGGTCTTTGGGGTTCCCGGTGCTCACAGTGGGGCTCCATTCTGCTCCACACACCCCCACCGGGGCTCTCCGGTATGGGGGGGGGGAGACCTGGGGGGGGAGGGGGAGAGCAGGGAATGGCTTTGACCCCCACATAACCCCCCCATAACCCCCCCAAACCCCCTCTGCCCCCCATAACTCCCCATAGCCCCCCCATAACCACCCCCATAAACCCCCCCATAGCCCCCCAGACCCCTCTGCCCCCCATAGCCCCCCCAGAGCCCCCCCAGACACACCTCTGCCCCCATAACCCCCCCATAGCCCCCCCAGACCCCTCTGCCCCCCATAACCCCCCCATAGCCCCCCCATCCCTATCTGCCCCCATAACCCCCCCATAGCCCCCCCATCCCTATCTGCCCCCCCATAACCCCCCCATAGCCCCCCCAGACCCCTCTCCAGACCATCCAAAGCCCCCCCAAAAGCCCACCCCCGAGCTCTCAATGCACCCCCCACACACCTTTAGGCCCACCCCCGAGCCCCCCCAGACCTTAGAGCCCCCCAGACCATGCAAAGCCCCCCTCAAAGCCCCCTCCAATCCTATAGAGCCCCCCCAGACCTTAGGGACCGCCCCAAAGCCCCCCCAGAGCTCTCAATGCGCCCCCCCCAATCCTATAGAGCCCCCCCCAGACCTTAGGGACCCCCCCCAGAGCCCCCCCAAAACCCCCCCCGTGCTCTCAATGCACCCCACCCATCCTATAGAGCCCCCCAAAATCCCCCCAAAGCCCCCTCTAATCCCTATAGAGCCCCCCCAGACCTTAGGGACCCCCCCAGAGCCCCCCCAAACCTCCCCCGTGCTCTCAATGCACCCCCCCATCCTATAGAGCCCCCCCAAATCCCCCCCCAAGCCCCCTCTAATCCTATAGAGCCCCCCCAGACCTTAGGGACCCCCCCAAAGCCCCCCCGTGCTCTCAATGCACCCCCCCATCCTATAGAGCCCCCCCAGACCTTAGAGCCCCCCCAAAGCCCCCCCACAGCCCCCCCAAACCTTCTCCGCCGCCTCTCGCAGACACAAAGGGGCCGAAGCGGCCGAGCCCCCCCCAATCCCCCCCTCGGCCCCCCCCAATCCGCCCCCCCCCCTCCGCCATGGCCGTCACAAGCCTTCATTAACCCTGTGCTGCCCGGAGCCCCCCCAGGGACCCCCCCCTACAGCCCCAAAGACCCCCCGAGAGCCCCCCAGGACCCCCGAGAGCCCCCCAGGACCCCTCGAGAGCCCCCCAAGACCCCCGAGAGTCCCCCAGAGACCCCCGAGAGCCCCCCAGGACCCCCCGTAGAGCCCCCCAAGACCCCTAGAGCCCCCCAAGACCCCCCGAGAGCCCCCAAAGACCCCACAGAGCCCCCCAAGACCCCCGAGAGCCCCCAAAAAACCCCTCTAGAGCCCCCCAAGACCCCTCTAGAGCCCCTCAAGACCCCCCGAGAGCCCCCAAAGACCCCACAGAGCCCCCAAAGACCCCCCGGAGAGCCCCCCAGGACCCCTCTAGAGCCCCCAGGACCCCCCCGAGAGCCCCCAGGACCCCCCGAGAGCCCCCCCAGTACCCACCCAGGGCACTCAGGACCCCTGTAGGACCCCCAGCACCCCTCTAGAGCCCCCTAGAAGCCTTCTAGGACCGCTCAGAACCCCTCGAGACCCTCTGGAACCCCTTTAGGGCCTTCTAGAACCACTCTCGGACCTGTGGGGACCCCATTAGAGACCCCCAGGACCCCTCTGGACCCCCATTAGACCCCTTTAAGGCCTTCCAGGACCTATGTAGGACACCCAGGACCCCACTAGGAGCCTCCCAGGACCCCTCTAAGACCCTCAGAACCCCTCGAGATCCTCCTGGGACCCCGTTAGGGCCTTCTAGAAACCAATCTCGGACCTGTGGGGACCCCATTAGAGACCCACAGGACCCCTCTGGACCGCCTCTAGAACACCCTCAGACCCCTTTAAGGCCTTCCAAGGACCCCTCTGAGACCCATCAGGACCTCTCTAGAGCCCAATGGGACCCCTTCAAAGCCCTATAGGACCCCATCTAAGACCCCCAGAACTCCTCTGGAGCCCCCGGGACCTCTTTAAGACCTTCCAGGACCCCTCTAAGACCCCCAGAACCCCTCTGGAACCCCCTGGGACCCCTTTAGGGCCTTCCAGGACCCCTCTAAGAGCCTCAGGACCCCTCTAGAGCCCCTGGGACCCCTTTAAGACCTTCCAGGACCCCTCTAAGACCCCCAGAACTCCTCTAGAGCCCCCTGGGACCCCTTTAAGGCCTTCCAGGACCCCTCTAAGACCCCCAGAACTCCTCTAGAGACCCCTGGGACCCCTTAAGGCCTTCAGAACCCCTCTAGACCCTCTGGACCTCTCTAGACGCCCATGGGACCCCTTCATAGACTGCCAAGATCCTTCTAAAGGCCCCCAGACCCCTCTAGAGCCCCCCAGTACCCACCTAGAGCGCTCAGGACCCCGTAGGGACCCCCAGCACCCCTCTACAGCCCCTAGAAGCCTTCTAGGACCCCTCGAGAGCCCTCTGGACCCCTTGAGGACCTTCTAGGACTTCTCTGAAACTCTTCTAGAGTCTGATGGGACCCCTTTAAGGCTTTCCAGGATCCCTCTAGGACCCCCAGGACACGTCTAGAGGCCCCTGGGACCCCTTAAGGGCCTTTGAGGTCCACTTTGGACCTGCAGGACCCAACAAGAGACTCACAGGATCCCCCCGGGACCCCCAGGACCCCTCTAGAGCCCCCACGGGGACCCCTTTTAAGGCCTTCCATGACTCCTCCAAGACCCTCAGGACCCCTCTAGAGCCCGATGGGACCATCTTAAGGCCCTCCAGGACCTATGTAGGACCCCCAGGACCCCACTAGAGCCTCGTAGCTTCCCTCTAGAACCCCTCTAGATCCCCCCCGAGACCCATTTAGAGCATTCAAGGACCCCTCTTGGACTTGCAGGACCCCTTTCAAGACCCACAGGACCCATTTTGGACCCTCTGCACCCCTCTAGAGACTCCCAGAACCCTTTGAGGATCCTCAGGACCCCTCTAGAGACTCCCAGGACCCCTCTAGAGATCCCCCAGAACCATTCTAAAGGCCCCCAAACCTATCTAGAACCTCTCAGCACCCATCTAG
The DNA here is from genome assembly GCF_017976375.1 of Cuculus canorus. Lineage (NCBI taxonomy): Eukaryota > Metazoa > Chordata > Aves > Cuculiformes > Cuculidae > Cuculus > Cuculus canorus. The sequence goes on from NC_071433.1 coordinate 540,919, forward strand.
TGCTTTCAGGACCCCTGTAGGGACCCCCAGCACCCCTCGAGACCCCCCCTGGAACCCCTTTAATGTCTTCTCGGACTCATCTAAGACTCTCTGGACCCCTCTAGAGCAGCCTGAGACCCTTCTAAAGCCTTCCTGGACTCATTTAAGACCCCCAGGATGCCTTTAGAACAGCCTGGACCCAGTTAAGGTCTTCCAGGACCCCTCTTGGACCACCAGGACCCCTCTAGAGCCCCCTGGGACCCCTCTAAAGCCTTCCAGGACCCCTCTTGGACCACCAGGACCCCTCTAGAGCGCTCTGGGACCACCTTCAAGGCCTTCCAGGACCCCTCTAGGACTACCGAGATCCCTCTACAGCAAGTCTGGGACCACTTTAAGGCCTTCCAGGATGACTCTAAGACCCCCCAAGACCCCTCGAGATCCCCTTGGGAACCCTTTAGGGCCTTCTGGGACCGCTCTTGGGGTCATAGAAAGGTCCTGGAAGGCCTTAAAGGGATCCCATGGGGCTCTAGAGGGGTCCTGGGGGTCTTAGAGGAGTCCTAGAAGACACTAAAGGGGTCCCAGAGGGCTCTAGGGGGGGTCCTGGGGGTCTTAGAGGGTTCCTGGAAGGCCTTAAAGGGGTCCCATGGGGTTCTAGAGGGGTCCAGAAGGTCATAGAGGGGTCCAGAGGGCTCCAGAGGAGTTCTGGGGGTCTTAAAGGGGTCCTGGAAGTTCTTAAAGGGGTCCCAGGGGTCTCTAGAGAAGTTCTAGGGGTCTTAGAGTGGTTCCTGGAAGGTCTTAGAGGGGTCCCAGGGGCTCCAGAGGAGTTCTGGGGGTCTTAGATGGGTCCTGGAAGGTCTTGGAGGGGTTCCAGGGGGTTCTAGAGGAGTTCTGGGGGTCTTAGAGGGGTCCTGGAAGGTCTTAAAGGGGTCTCAGGGGGTTCTAAGAGGAGTTCTGGGGGTCATAGAAAGGTCCTGGAAGGCCTTAAAGGGGTCCCGATTGCTCTGGATGAGTCCTGGGGGTCTTAGAGGGTTCCTGGAAGATCTTAAAGGGGTTCCAGGGAGCTTTAGAGGAGTCCAGAGGGTTCTGGAATGGTGATGGAAGGCCTTAAATAGATCCCATGAGGCTCTAGAGGGGTCCTGGGGGTCTTAGAGGGGTCCTGGAAGGCTTAATGGGGTACCAGGAGGCTCTGGAGGGGTCCTGGGGTCTTAGAGGAGTCCTAGAAGACACTAAAGGGGTCCAGAGGGCTCTAGGGGGGGTCCTGGGGGGTCTTAGAGGGGTCCTGAAGGCCTAAAGGGGTCCCATGGGGGTTCTAGAGGGGGTCCAGAAGGTCCTAGAGGGGTCCCAGAGGGCTCCAGAAGAGTTCTGGGGGTCTTAAAGGGTTCCTGGAAGGTCTTAAAGGGGTCCCAGGGGTCTCTAGAGAAGTTCTAGGGGTCTTAGAGGGGTTCTGGAAGGTCTTAGAGGGGTCCCAGGGGGTTCCAGAGGGGTTCTGGGGGTCTTAGAGGGGTCCTGGAAGGTCTTAGAGGGGTCCCAGGGGGTTCTAGAGGAGTTCTGGGGGTCTTAGAGGGGTCCTGGAAGGTCTTAAAGGGGTCTCAGGGGGTTCTAGAGGAGTTCTGGGGGTCATAGAAAGGTCCTGGAAGGCCTTAAAGGGGTCCCAGATTGCTCTGGATGAGTCCTGGGGGTCTTAGAGGGTTCCTGGAAGGTCTTAAAGGGGTCCAGAGGGCTCCAGAGGAGTTCTGGGGGTCTTAGATTGGTCCTGGAAGGTCTTAAAGGGGTCCCAGGGGGCTCCAGAGGAGTTCTGGGGGTCTCAGAGGGGTCCTGGAAGGTCTTAAAGGGGTCCCAGGGGGCTTTAGAGGAGTCCAGAGGGTTCTGGAATGGTGATGGAAGGCCTTAAATAGGTCCCATGAGGCTCTAGAGGGGTCCTGGGGGTCTTAGAGTGGTCCTGGAAGGCCTTAATGGGGTCCCAGGGGTCTCTAGAGGGGTCCTGGGGGTCTTAGAGGAGTCCTAGAAGACGCTAAAGGGGTCCCAGAGGGCTCTAGAGGGGTCCTGGGGGTCTTAGAGGGGTCCTGGAAGGCCTTAAAGGGGTCCCAGGGGGTTCTAGAGAGGTCCAGAAGGTCCTAGAGGGGTCCCAGAGGGCTCCAGAGGAATTCTGGGGGTCTTAAAGGGTTCCTGGAAGGTCTTAAAGGGGCCCAGAGGGCTCCAAGGGAGTTCTGGGGGTCTTAGAGGGTTCCTGGAAGGTCTTAAAGGGGTCCCAGGGTTCCAGAGGAGTTCTGGGGGTACCAGAGGGGTCCTGAAGGTCTTAATGGGGTTCCAGGAGCTTTAGAGGAGTCCAGAGGGTCCTGGAATGGTGATGGAAGGCCTTAATAGATCCCAGGAGGCTCTAGAGGGTCCTGGGGGTCTTAGAGGGGTCCTGGAAGGCCTTAAAGGGGTCCCATGAGGCTCTAGAGGGGTCCTGGGGGTCTTAGAGTGGTCCTGGAAGCCTTAACGGGGTCCCAGGGGGCTCTAGAGGGGTCCTGGGGGTCTTAGATGAGTCCAGAAGAACACTAAAGGGTCCCAGAGAGCTCTAGAGGGTCCTGGGGGTCACAAAAGGTCCTGGAGGCCTTAAAGGGGTCCCATGGGGTTCTAGAGGGTCCAAGAAAGTCTTAAAGGGGTCCCAGAGGGATCTAGAGGAGTTCTGGGGGTCTTAGATGTGGTCCTGGAAGGTCTTAAAGGGGTTCCAGGGAGCTTTAGAGGAGTCCAGAGGGTCCTGGAGTGGTGATGGAAGACCTTAATGGGGTCCCAGGAGGCTCTGGAGGGGGTCCAGAGGTCTTAGATGAGTCCAGAAGACACTAAAGGGGTCCATGGGGACTCTTGAGGGGTCCTGGTGTCTTGGAGGGGTCCTGGAAGGCCTTAGAGGGGTCCCATGGGGTTCTAGAGGGGTCCAGAGGGTCTTAGAGGGGTCTCAGGGGGCTCCAGAGGAGTTCTGGGGGTCTTAGAGGGGTCCTGGAAGGTCTTAGAGGGGTCCCAGATTGCTCTAGATGAGTCCTGGGGGTCCTAGAGGGGTCCTGGAAGGTCTTAAAGGGTCACAGGGAGCTTTAGAGGAGTCCAGAGGGTCCTGAATGGTGATGGAAGGCTTAAATAGGTCCCATGAGGCTCTAGAGGGGTCCTGGGGGTCTTAGATGAGTCCTAGAAGACACTAAAGGGGTCCCAGAGGGCTCTAGAGGGGTCCTGGGGGTCTTAGAGGGTTCCTGAAGGTCTTAAAGGGGTCCCATGGGGTTCTAGAGGGGTCCAGAGGGTCCTAGAGGGGTCCCAGGGGACTCTAGAGGAGTTCTGGGGGTCTTAGAGGGGTCTCAGGGGGCTCTAGAGGAATTCTGGGCGTCTTAAAGGGGTCCAAGAAAGTCTTAAAGGGGTCCCAGAGGGATCTAGAGGAGTTCTGGGGGTCTTACATTGTCCTGGAAGGTCTTTAAAAGGGGTCCAGAGGGCTCCAGAGGAGTTCTGGGGGTCTTAGATTGGTCCTGGAAGGTCTTAAAGGGGTCCCAGAGGGCTCCAGAGGAGTTCTGGGGGTCTTAGATTGGTCCTGGAAGGTCTTAAAGGGGTCCAGAGGGCTCCAGAGGAGTTCTGGGGGTCTTAGATTGGTCCTGGAAGGTCTTAAAGGGGTCCCAGGGGGCTCCAGAGGAGTTCTGGGGGTCTTAGATTGGTCCTGGAAGGTCTTAAATGGGGTCCCAGGGGGCTCCAGAGGAGTTCTGGGGGGTCTTAGATTGGTCCTGGAAGGTCTTAAAGGGGTCCCAGGGGGCTCCAGAGGAGTTCTGGGGGTCTTAGATTGGTCCTGGAAGGTCTTAAAGGGGTCCCAGGGGGCTCCAGAGGAGTCTGGGGTCTTAGAGGGTCCTGGAAGGTCTTAAAGGGGTTCCAGGGAGCTTTAAGAGGAGTCCAGAGGGTCCTGGAATGGTGATGGAAGGCCTTAAATAGGTCCCATGAGGCTCTAGAGGGGTCCTGGGGGTCTTAGAGTGGTCCTGGAAGGCATTTAATGGGGTCCCAGGAGGCTCTGGAGGGGTTCCAGAGGGTCTTAGATGAGTCCCTAGAAGACACTAAAGGGGTCCATGGGGACTCTTGAGGGGTCCTGGTGGTCTTAGAGGGGTCCTGGGAAGGCCTTAAAGGGGTCCCATGGGGTTGTAGAGGGGTCCAGAGGGTCCCTAGAGGGGTTCCCAGGGGACTCTAGAGGAGTTCTGGGGGTCTTAGGAGGGGTCCTGGAAGGTCTTAGAGGGGTCCCAGGGGCTCCAGAGGAGTTCTGGGGGTCTCGAGGGGTTCTGGAAGGCCTTAAAGGGGTCCCAGGGGATCTAAGGGAGTTCTGGGGGTCTAGAGGGGTCCTGGAAGCCTTGAAGGGGTCTCAGGTGTCTCTCATGGGGTCCTGGAGGTCCTAAAGGGGTCCTGGGTGGCTCCCGAGGGGTCCCGGATGGGTATTGGGGGGGCTCTGGGTAAGTCAGGGGCCTTTTGGAGGTTCTTGGGGGTCTCTGGAGGGCTCTTGGGCTGCGGTAGAAGAGTCCCGGAGCTCATGGGATCGTCGCCTCGGAGATCTCGGGGCTCGTGCCCCCCTAAACCCACCCTTCAGCCCCCCCAAAGGCTTCCTCAGCCCCCCCCAACCCCCCCCAGCGCCCCAAAGACCCCCCCAAAGGCTTCCTCAGCCCCCCCAACCCCCCACAGCGCCCCAAAGACCCCCCCAAAAGGCTTCTTCAGCCCCCCCCAACGCGCCAAAGACCCCCCCCCCAAACACCCCCGCACCCCAAAGACCCCCCCAAGGCTTCTTCAGTCCCCCCAAACCACCCCCCAGCCCCTCAAGGCTTCCTCAGCCCCCAAACCACCCCCAGCGCCCCAAAGACCCCCCAAACCACCCCCCAGCAACCCAAAGACCCCCCAAAGGCTTCCTCAGCCCCCCAAAACCACCCCCCAGTCGCCCAAAGACCCCCAAAGGCTTCTTCAGCCCCCAAAACCACCCCCAGGGCCCCAAAGACCCCCCCAAACCAACACCCCAGCACCCCAAAGGCTTTCTCAGCCCCCTCAAGGCTTCCTCAGCCCCCCAAACCACCCCCCAGGCCCCCCAAAAGGCTTCCTCACCCCCCAAACCCTCCCAGCCCCCCAAAAATCAGAGCCGCTCGGTTAAAAAACCCCTTTTATTGCAACTCCCCCCCCGGGGTCCTCCCCACCCCTCACTCCAGGCCCGGCTCGCCCAGGTAGCCAGTCTCGGCTCCCAGGTAGCCCTCGAGGGCGGCAGGGCCTCAGGCTGCAGGAAAGAGCTCGGAGCCGGTTCCCCCCCGAGGCCGTCCCCCCCATCGGAGCCGGGAGGTGGGGGTCTCTCCTCCCGTCGTTCCGAACGCTCCCGTTCCCGTTTGTGCTCCCGTTCCGGACGGTCCCGTTCGCGACGTCGATCGCGATCGCGGTGCCCGCGGCGTCGATCGCGATCCCGATCGCGGCTTTTCTCTTCCATTTCTCCCCCCCCCCCCTTTGGATCCCAACCCATCCGGGGGGCCGCAATCCGCTCCCGGTCCCCCCATCTCCTCGGGAGCTCTAAAGCTTCCGAACCTTCGTCCTTCTTCTCGCGCTCCCGTTCCCTCTCCCGTTTGCGATCGCGGGAGCGGCTGCGCCGTTTCCGCTCCCGTTCTTTGCTGCGGTCGCGGCTCGCGCCCCGTTTGCGTTCCCGTTCGTCTTTCTCGCGGCTTCGCGTCCGGCGACGACGTTCCCGTGAGCGCGAGCGGCGACGATCCCGGTCCCGAGAGCGTTCCCGGCGTTCCCGTTCCCGTTCTCGCTCCCGATCCCTAAAGGGGAGAGGAATCAGGAGTGCAAAGAGGGGACCACAACGCACCCCAGATCCGTTCTGGGGGTTCCAGGGGTGACAAAAGGGGGACCTCAAACCCATCCTGGTGACCCCAAAGGATCTCAGATCCATTCTGGGGGTTCCAGGGGTGACAAAAGGGGGACCCCCAACTCAGTCCTCGTGATCCCAAAGGATCTCAGATCCATGTCTGGGGGTTCCAGGGGTGCAAAAGGGACCTCAGATCCGTTCTGGGTTCCAGGGGTGACAAAAGGGGGACCTCAACCCATCCCGGTGACCCCAAAGGATCTCAGATCCATTCTGGGGGTCTCCAGGGGTGACATAAGGGGGACCTCAACCCATCCCGGTGACCCCAAAGGATCGCAGATCCATTCTGGGGGTTCCAGGGGTGACAAAAGGGGGACCTCAGATCCATTCTGGGGGTTCCAGGGGTGACAAAAGGGGACCTCAACCCATCCTGGAGACCCCAAAGGATCTCAGATCCATTCTGGGGGTTTCCAGGGGTGACAAAAGGGGGACCTCAGATCCGTTCATGGGGGTCCAGGAGTGACTAAAGGGGGACCTCAACCCATCCTGGAGACCCCAAAGGATCTCAGATCCATTCTGGGGGTTCCCTAGAGGGTTCCTGGGGGGCTCCAGAGGGGTCATGGGGTCCCTAAAGGGGTCCCTAAAGGGGTGCTGGGGGGGGCTCCAGAGGGGTCATGGGGTCCCTAAAGGGTCCTGGGGGGCTCAAGAGTGGTTATGGGGTCCCTAAAGGGGTTCTGGGGGGCTCTGGAGGGGGTCATGGGGGTCCCTAAAGGGGTCCCTTAAGGGGTCCTGGGGGGCTCCAGAGTGGTTATGGGGTCCCTAAAGGGTCCTGGGGGGCTCTGGAGGGGTTATGGGGTCCCTAAAGGGGTCCTGGGGGGCTCCAGAGTGGTTTATGGGGTCCCTAAAGGGGTTCTGGGGGGCTCCAGAGGGGTACTGGGGTCCCTAAAGGGGTCCTGAGGGGCTCCAGAGTGGTTATGGGGTCCCTAAAGGGGTCCTGGGGGGCTCTGGAGGGGTGATGGGGTCCCTAAAGGGGTCCTAAAGGGTCCTGGGGGCTCCAGAGTAGTTATGGGGTCCTAAGGGGTCCTGGGGGGGCTCTGGAGGGGTTATGGGGGTCCTAAAGGGGTCCCTAAAGGGGTCCTGGGGGGGCTCCAGAGTGGTCATGTGGTCCCTAAAGGGGTTCTGGGGGGCTCCAGAGGGGTCATGGGGTCCCTAAAGGGGTTCTGAGGGGCTCCGGAGGGGTCATGGGGTCCCTAAAGGGGTCCTGGGGGGCTCTGGAGGGGTCATGGGGTCCCTAAAGGGGTTCTGGGGGGCTCCAGAGTGGTTATGGGGTCCCTAAAGGGGTCCTGGGGGGCTCCGGAGGGGCCATGGGGTCCCTAAAGGGGTCCTGAGGATCCTTAGAAGGGTCCTTAGAGGGGTCCTGGTGTCTCTAAAGGGATTCTTGGGGGGGTTCCAGGCTCTTAAGGGGGGGTTCAGGCTCTTAAGGGGGTGTTCAGGCCCTTAAGGGGGGGTTCCAGGCTCTTAAGGGGGGGTTCCAGGCTCTTAAGGGGGGTTCAGGCTCTTAAGGGGGGGGTTCCAGGCTCTTAAGGGGGGGTCCTGGCTCTTAAGGGGGGTTCCAGGCTCTTGGGGGGGGTTCCAGGCTCTTAAGGGGGTTCAGGCTCTTAAGGAGGGTGTTCCAGGCTCTTAAGGGGGGTTCAGGCTCTTAAGGAGGGTGTTCCAGGCTCTTAAGGGGGGTTCAGGCTCTTGGGGGGTTCCAGGCTCTTAAGGGGGGTTCAGGCTCTTGGGGGGGGGTTCCAGGCTCTTAAAGGGGGGTTCAGGCTCTTGGGGGGGGTTCCAGGCTCTTAAGGGGGGTTCAGGCTCTTGGGGGGGGGTTCCAGGCTCTTAAGGGGGGTTCCAGGCTCTTAAGGAGGGGGTTCAGGCTCTTAAGGGGGGGGTCCAGGCTCTTAAGGGGGGTTCAGGCTGTTAAGGGGGGTTCAGGCTGTTAAGGGGGAGTCCTGGCTCTTAAGGGGGGGGTTCCAGGCTCTTAAGGGGGGTTCAGGCTCTTAATGGGGGGGGTCCTGGCTCTTTGGGAGGGGGTGTCCTGATTCTTGATCGGGGGGGTTCCAGGCTCTTAAGGGGGGTTCAGGCTCTTAAGCTCTTAAGGGGGGGGTTCCAGGCTCTTAAAGGGGGGTTCCAGGCTCTTGGGGGGGTTCAGGCTCTTAAGCTCTTAAGGGGGGGGGTTCCAAGCTCTTAAAGGGGGGTTTCAGGCTCTTAAGGGGGGTTCAGGCTCTTAAGCTCTTAAGGGGGGTTCCAGGCTCTAAGCTCTTAAGGGGGGGTTCCAGGCTCTTAAAGGGGGGGTTCCACCCCCCCCAAACTCACCTCTCATCATAGCGGGAGGTGTCGTCCCTCCCCGAATGGCGGATGTTGACATCGGCTCCTCCGCGGCGAGTGCCCCCCAAACCGCCCCCTGTACCCGAAAAAAAGGGGGGGGCGGATATTTTTGAGTTGGGGGGGGGGTTCCTTAAACCCTGTACCCCCCCTTTTAATCTATTTGGGGGGTGGGGGGGTGTTAATTACCGAGGCGCCGGGGCCGCCAACCCTTCACGGTGCGGCCGCGCTCCACATCCACCAAAACGCGGCGCCCATCGATCTTCTTCCCATCCGCGTGTTTATAAGCGGCTGCAAAAGAAAAGGGGGGGTCCGGGGGGGGGCATTTTTGGGGGGAGGGGGGGGATACACACATTAGTGACAATGGAACCCCGCCAGCCCGCCCCCCCCTCCCCAAAAACAGCGCCCCCCCAAAAAATCCCCTCCTGCCCCCCCCCCACACAGGGCTGCGCTGCCCTTTTTTTGAGGGGGGGGGGCACAAAATTGGGTGCCCCCCCCCAAATATAACCACCCCCCCCAATATAAGCACCCCCCCCAAATATATAACACCCCCCAAATATATAACCCCCCCCCCCCCCAATATATAACCACCCCCCCCCCAAAAAAATGGACCCCTAAAAAGCCACAGCTGCAAAGGAAACGCGGATTAGGGATCGCAGTGCCCCCCACCCCCAAATTTGTGGGGGTCCCCCCCCCAGCTTGGATTGGTTTTTTTTGGGGGGGGTCACCCCTTTACAATGATCCACTGCAATGGATTTTTAAGGGGGAGGGGGGGTACCTCCTCCTCATGCTGACACCCCCCCCCCAGCTTGGATTTTGGGGGGGGACACCCCTGTAAATGCCCCCCCCCTCCCCAGTTTGAAATGCAAGGGGGGGGGGCACCCCTTTACCTGCTGCCCCCCCCTTTAAAATTGGGGGGGGCACCTCCTGACAACCCCCAGACTCGGATTTTTTTTTGGGGGGGGCACCCCTTTACCTGCAGCCCCCCCTTTAAAATGGGGGGGGGCCACCTCTTCCCCCCCCTCAGCTCAGATTGTGGGGGGGGGCACCCCTTTACCTGCAGCCCCCCTTTAAAATGGGGGGGACACACCTCTTCCCCCCCCAGCTCAGATTGGGGGGGGGGCACCCCTGTAATTGCCCCCCCCCCCAAGTTTAACTGCTCTCCCCCCATAGTTTGGGGGGGGGCACCCCATGTTTCCTTACCTGCGTGCCCCCCCCCCCGCCCCATAAGGGGGGGCCCCCAGGCCCCCCCCCAATTAAACAGACGCAGCCCCCCCCAAACCCCCCCCTCCTCCCCTCCACCTCCAGACCCCCCCCACCCCACCCCCCCCCCCCCAAAATTGTCCCATCCAAATCCTGGGGTACGCAGTGGGGGGGGCGGGTCCGTGTCCCCCCCCCTCGGCGCGGGGGGGGCCCCTCCGGCAGCCGCTGCTCCTCGACCGGCGCTGGGGCCTTACCTGAGACCCATCCTGACCCCCCCCACAGCCCCCCCAAAATCCAACCACACCCCCCGCCCAAAAAATCCCCTCCCCCAACCACACTTTAGGGTCTGACCCCCCCCCCCCATGCTCACAACCCTCCCTGGACCCCCTCCAGACCCCCCCAAATTGTGGGTCGGGGGGGGGCACAGCCCCCCCCCCAAACTGCCCCCCCCCCAAAAAAATGGGGGGCAAACTTGCCCCCCACCCCCAAAATCCCCCCCCCCTCGCTATAGGGTTTGCCCCCCCCCCCCCCAAAGCAACCAGGCTTATGGAGGGGGGGACCCCCATTTATTTAACACCAAGGGGGGTCCCCCCATCTATTTAACACCCGGGGGGGGGTCCCCCCATCTATTTAACACAAGGGGGGGGTCCCCCCCATCTATTTAACACCAAGGGGGGGTCCCCCCATCTATTTCACACCCGGGGGGGGTCCCCAACCTATTTATTTATCACCAAAGGGGGGGGTCCCCAACCTATTTATTTAACACCCGGGGGGGGTCCCCAACCTATTTATTTATCACCAAAGGGGGGGGTCCCCAACCTATTTATTTAACACCAAGGGGGGGTCCCCCCATCTATTTCACACCCGGGGGGGGTCCCCAACCTATTTATTTATCACCGCGAAAGGGGGGGGGGGATTTCCCGACCTATTTATCACCAAGGGGGGGTCCCCGATTTATTTCTCACCAAGGGGGGGTCCCCCATCTATTTAAGACCAAAGGAAGGGGGGGGGGGGAAGCACTGTCCTCCCCCCCCCCTTTTTATCCAACACAATTGGGGGGGGGTGTCCTTTGTGGGGGGGGGGGGGTCAGTTGGGACCCCCCCCCCCACCTAAAAAAAAGGGGGGGGCTATGTGCACATAGCCTTGGTTTTGGGGGGGGCGGGGGGGGGGCACCTTTTAGCCCCCCCCCTTAAATCACAAGGGGGGAGAATGGGGGGGGGGGGATTATGGAGGGGGGAGTCTTAAAAAGGGGGTTCAATGCTGCCCCCCCCCCAACGTGATCCTATGGAAAAGCATAGAGGGGGGGTTGGGGGGCTCTGGCTGGCCCCCTTTTTTTTTTTGGGGGGGAAAACTTTTGTTCCAGGTTATAAAACCCTTCAATCAATAATAATGGGGGGGGCAACACCCCTCTCCCCCTTCTTTTTTTTTTGGGGGGGGCCAGAATTCCAGCCTGGATTCAATTGGGGGGGGGTTTTCAATTTGGGGGGGGCAACTGAAAATGGGGTCAACGCTGCCTTTTGGGGAGGGGTTGGGGGGGGCTCTTTTGGCCTCCCCCCCAAAAAATAAGGGGGGGAGTGTCAATTTGGGGGGGGTCATTTGAGGGGGGGGCCAATTGGGGGGGCACTGAAAGTGGGGGGTCAACGCTGCCTTTTTGGGAGGGGTCAGGGGGCTCTTTTAGCCTCCCCCCAAAAATAAGGGGGGGGTGTCAATTTTGGGGGGGGTCAATTTGGGGGGGGGGTCAATTGGGGGGGGCACGGAAAAATGGGGTCAACGCTGCCTTTTTGGGGAGGGGCTCTTTTAACCTCCCCCCAAAAAATAAGGGGGGGTTTTCAAAATTTGGGGGGGGGGGGCTGTCAATTTGAGGGCGGGGGGGAAGGGGGACACTGAAAATGGGTCAACGCTGCCTTTTTTGGGGAGGGGCTTGGGGGGGGCTCTTTTGGCCTCCCCCCCAAAAATAAAGGGGGGGTTGTCAATTTCGGGGGGGTGGTGTGTCAATTTGGGGGGGGTGTCAATTGAGGGGGGGGGGTGTCCATATTTTGGGGGGGGGGGGCTGTCAATTTATAGGGGGGCGGCACTGAAAATGGGGGTCAACGCTGCCTTTTTGGGGAGGGGTCAGGGGGGGCTCTTTTAGCCTCCCCCCCAAAAATAAGGGGGGGGTGTCAATTTTGGGGGGGTTTCAGTTTGGGGGGGCTGTCAATTTGGGGGGGGTCAATTTTGGGGGGGGTCAATTTGGGGGGGGTCAATTTGGGGGGGGGTCGCTGAAAAGTGGGGTCAACGCTGCCTTTTTGGGGAAGGGCTCTTTTAACCTCCCCCCAAAAACATAAGGGGGGGGTTTTCAAATTTGGGGGGGGGGGGTGTTTCAATTTGAGGGGGGGGGTTCAATTTAGGGGGGGGGTTTCAATTTGGGGGGGTGTCAATTTTTTGGGGGGGCACTGAGATCTGAGCTCAACGCCTCCTCTCCCCCACTGTGGGGGGGCAGAATTCCTATCCCTGCCTGCGCTTTAGGGGGTGTATGTGGGGGGGGGGGGAGCACATTTAACCCCCCCCCAAATAAAAACAGGATATTAATTAAAAGAAAAAAGACACTAATTAATAAGCGGGGGGGGCATGAAATTATGGGATGGCCGTTGCGCCCCCCCCCCAGCCCGACCCAGCCGGGCTGCGAGGGGTTCAACCCTTCCCTTTGTGCCCCCCTCGATGCTCTTTTATCCCTATAGCAAAGCACAAAAAAGGGGGGGCGGGGGGGGGGGGTTTGGGGGTGGGGGGGGGCTCTGGGCCCCCCCGTTTTGGTTTTTTTTTTGGCGTGGGGGGGGGGAGGAAGGTCTTACCAGGATACAAACCCTTATACCAACCATAACTGAGGTGTTGGAGGGGGGGGCTGCAAGCCAGCAGTGGCAAAAAGCCATCTCAAAGGTGGCTGCAGTGACAATAAAAAAGGCGTTAATACCACCGCCATCTGCCCCCCCCCCCCCGGGGGGGCAACCAGGCGTCCCCCCCCCGCGAGCCACCCCCCCGCGCGGCCCGGCTGGCTACCACCGGCACTGCCCCGCTAGCCACCGCCACCGCCGACAGAACGGACGGACGCGGCGAGGAAGGGGGGAAAAAAAAAAACCAGGGGGGAGAGCGGCGGCTTTCTGGAAGGTGGGCTAATGGTAGCCACGGGGGGGGCAAGGAGAGGTGGCTACCGGGAAGGGTGGGCAGCGGAGGCTTTGGCTACCGGGAGCCGCGGCCGGGGGTAGCCTCGGCCACTGCCTGCGGCCTTGGGGGGCTACGCTTGGCCACCGGGAGCCCCCGGTGCGTGGCTACCAGGAGCCCTGAGTGCCCAGAGTGTGGCCACCAGGAGCCCCGGGTGCCTGGAGTGTGGCTACCAGGAAGCCCCGGGTGTTTGGCCACCATTAGCCCCTGGGCGCTTGGCTACCAGGAGCCCTGGGTGCCTGGAGTGTGGCCACCAGGAGCCCTGGGTGCTTGGCTACCAATAGCCCCGGGTGCTTGGCCACCAGGAGCCCTGGGTGCCTGGAGTGTGGCCACCAGGAGCCCCGGGTGTTTGGCCACCAGGAGCCCTGGGTGCTTGGCTACCAGTAGCCCTGGGTGCCTGGAGCGTGGCCACCAGGAGCCCTGAGTGCTTGGCCACCAGTAGCCCTGGGTGCCTGGAGCGTGGCCACCAGGAGCCCTGAGTGTTTGGCCACCAGTAGCCCTGGGTGCCTGGAGTGTGGCCACCAGGAGCCCTGGGTGTTTGGCCACCAGTAGCCCTGGGTGCCTGGAGTGTGGCCACCAGGAGCCCTGGGTGCTTGGCTACCAATAGCCCTGGGTGTTTGGCCACCAGTAGCCCTGGGTGCTTGGCCACCAATAGCCCTGGGTGCCCGGAGTGTGGCCACCAGGAGCCCTGGGTGTTTGGCCACCAATAGCCCTGGGTGCCTGGAGTGTGGCCACCAGGAGCCCTGGGTGTTTGGCCACCAGTAGCCCTGGGTGCCCGGAGTGTGGCCACCAGGAGCCCTGGGTGTTTGGCCACCAGGAGCCCTGGGTGCCTTGGAGTGTGGCTACCAGGAGCCCTGGGTGCTTGGCTACCAATAGCCCTGGGTGTTTGGCCACCAGGAGCCCTGGCCGCCTGTTGTTTGGCCACCAGTAGCCCTGGGTGCTTGGCCCCCAGTAGCCCTGGCTAACTACAACGTGGCCACCAATAGCTTTGGCCACCAGTAGCCGTGGCCGTTGGTAGCCTCGCCCACCGCCTGCGGCTTTGGGTGACTCCGCTTGGCCACCACCTATGGCCTTAGACTACTACCCTTGGCCACCAGTAGCCCTGCTTGCCTGCCCTTTGGCTACCAGTAGCCTTGGTTGCCTCTACCCTTGGCCACCAGTAGCCCGGGCCACCCCCTGTCACCTCGGTTGCCCAGAGCTCGGTTCCTCGGCCGGTAGCAGTCTTAGTTGCCCACAGCTCGGCCAAGGTAGCCCCAAACACCTGTAGACTCGGCTCGCGGCCACCAGTAGCCCTGGTGACCAGTAGCTTTGGCCACCAGTAGCCTGGACCACCATTAGCCGTGGCTACCTGTTGCCTCGGCCACCGGCGCTCTTGGTCGCCTACAGACTCGGTTGCCCACACCTTGGCCAATATTACTTTATAACTCAGTAGCCCAAAGCCGTGGCCACCGGGAGCCCTCGCCGGTAGCCCAGGTCGCCTCTAGCTTGGCTACCGGTAGCCACAGCCACCAACAGCCATGGCCGCTGGGAGCTTTCACTGCCCAGAGCGTGGCCAACAGTAGCCACGGCCACCTACGGCCTGGCCACCTGTAGACTTGGATGCTCGTAGCCATGGCCAATGGTAGCCCACGGTATCTAGAGCTTGGCCAACGGTAGCCATGGCCAACGGCAGCCTCTACCGACGGTAGCCAGAACGGCCTACGTCTTGGCCAACGGTTGCTTTGGCCAATGGTGGTCTTGGCTAACAGTAGCCACGGCCAACAGTTGCTTTGGCCAATGGTGGCCTTGGCCAACAGTGGCCTTGGCCAACGGTAGCCACAGCCAAGAGTTTCCTTGGCCAACGGTGGCCTTGGCCAACATTCGCTTTGGCCAATGGTGGTCTTGGCCACGATTGCTTTGGCCAACGGTGGCCTTGGCTAACAGTAGCCACAGCCAACAGTTTCCTTGGCCAACAGTGGCCTTGGCCAACGGTTGCTTTGGCCAATGGTGGTCTTGGCTAACAGTAGCCACGGCCAACAGTTGCCTTGGCCAATGGTGGCCTTGGTCAACATTCGCTTTGGCCAATGGTGGTCTTGGCCAACGGTTGCTTTGGCCAACGGTGGCCTTGGCCAACGGTAGCCACAGCCAACAGTTGCTTTGGCCAATGGTGGTCTTGGCCAACGGTGGCCTTGGCCAACGGTTGCTTTGGCCAACAGTGGCCTTGGCTAACAGTAGCCACGGCCAACAATTGCTTTGGCCTTGGTCAACATTCGCTTTGGCCAATGGTGGTCTTGGCCAACGGTTGCTTTGGCCAACGGTGGCCTTGGCCAACGGTAGCCACGGCCAACAGCTGCTTTGGCCAACGGTGGCCTTGGCCAACAGTAGCCACGGCCACCTCCCCCTCGTCCTCCCATAGCCATGGCGGCCTACAGCCTCGACTCCTCGCCTCTTTGCCCGCAGTGGCCGTGGCCGCCGTGCCTCTACTTACCTGCGTTCGGGCCGGGGGGGGCCCTGGGGGGGGGTACGCGAGGTTTGGGTGCGGTTTTTGGGGGTTCGGGGGGGGTTGGGGGCCGCGCCGCGGGGGGCACTCACAGTGCATGTCCCGCTCGTGCTCGTACTCGATGAAGGCGTAACCGCGCGGCTTCCCCGAACGCTTGTTGTACACCATGTAGATCTGGAATTGGGGGGACCCCCGGTCACCCCCACAGCCTCGGGGGGGTTTGGGGGGGTCTGGGGGGGGGATTTTGGGGGGGGTTTGACCCCCCCCCGCTCACCCGCTTGATGGGCCGTAGACCTCAAACCTCGCGGCGCAGTTTGGACTCCGTTGTGTCGTAGTTCTGAGAGAGGAAAAAAGGGGGGGGGGAAGGTTTGGGGGGGCCACGGAGTGGGGGGGACACCCGGGGAGTGGGGGGGGGACTAAAGGATTGGGGGGCACCCATGGGATGGGGGGGCTAAAGGATTAGGGGGCACCCATGGATCAGGGGGGGATAAAGGATTGGGGGGCACCCATGGATCGGGGGGGATAAGAATCAGGGGGGGCACCCATGGATCAGGGGGGGCTAAAGGATTGGGGGGCACCCATGGATGGGGGGGGCCTAAAGGATTGGGGGGGGCTAAAGGATTGGGGGGCACCCATGGATCGGGGGGGCTAAAGGATTGGGGGGCACCCATGGATGGGGGGGCTAAAGGATTGGGGGGGCTAAAGGATTGGGGGGCACCCATGGATGGGGGGGCTAAAAGATTGGGGGGGCTAAAAGATTGGGGGGCACTCATGGGATGGGGGGGGGGGCTAAAGGATTGGGGGGGCACCCATGGATTGGGGGGCACCGATGGATCGGGGGGGCTAAAGGATTGGGGGGGCATCCATGGATCGGGGGGGGGTAAAGGATTGGGGGGGGCTGAAAGGATGGGGGGGGGCCTAAAGAATTTGGGGGGGGCCTAAAGGATGGGGGAAGGGGCCTAAAGATGGGGGGGGCCCTAAAGGATTTTGGGGGGGATCCTAAAGGATTGGGGGGCATCCATGGATCGGGGGGGGTAAAGGATTGGGGGGTACCCATAGATCGGGGGGGCCTAAAAGACTGGGGGGGGGGCACCCATGGATTGGGGGGGCCTAAAGGATTGGGGGAGACCTAAAGGATTAGGGGAGACCTAAAGGATTGGGGGGGGCAGCTAAAGGATTTGGGGGGGCCCAAAGGATTGGGGGGCACCCATGGATTGGGAGGCCTAAAGGATCGGGGGGCACTAAAGGATGGGGGGGTCCTAAAGGATGGGGGGGGGGAGCTAAAGGATTTGGGGGGGCCTAAAAGATGGGGGGGCCTAAAGGATTGTGGGGGTCCCTATAAGATTGTGGGGAGCCCTATAGATTTGGGGGGGGACCCCCAAGAATTAAAGGGGATCTCTTAAGATCTGGGGGGGGTCTATGGCTCAGGGAGGGCCCCAAATTAGGGGAAACCTCAAAAGACCAAGAAGAAACCTCAAAGATTCGAGACCCCCCCCCAAAGATTGAGGGGACCCCCTCTGAGATCTGGGGACCCCCCCTCAAGATCTGGGGAGCCCCCCCCGAGATCTGGGGACCCCCCTCGTGCCCCCCCCCCTCTCACCACTCTGGCCACGAAGAGGGTTTTGAAGGCGTCTCCTGAGCGTTGGGGTCGTTGTGGGGATCCCCTAAAAGAACACAAAGAAAAAGGGGGGTCAGAAAAGAGGGGGACCCCCAGAAAACAAAGGGGGGACCCCTCCAAGACCCCCAAAACCCCGGGCCCCCCCCCAACTTACACATCTTGAGTTCCGACTCCACCTCCTGCTGCCTCCGCTCGATCTTCTCCCTCCGCTGTTTAGGGGGGGACACATATAAAACATTGGGGGACCTCACGGGAACCCCCAAACTCAGAGACACCTCTCACAACCCCCCTAAATCAGGGGGGGTCCCCAAAACCCGTAAGGGGGGGCCTAAAACCCAAGGTGGGGGGCAGGACCATCCCTGCGCCCCCAAAATGAGGTCCTGCATGAGGGTGCGGCTGCTGCTCCATAGGAAGAGATTTGGGGGGGCCACACGCCCCCCTCCCAGGTTTTGGGGACCCTGCGGTCACTCCTAATGCCATGGGGAGGGGGTTGAACCCTTTTTTTTGGGGGGGGGTGTCAGACGTACCTTACGCTCCATACGCTCCTCTCTCGCGTCTCGGCACGGGTCGGGGGGGCGCATCGCGGGGGTCCTGCGGGAGAGGGGGGGTGAGGGGGGTACGGGGGGGTTGGGGGTACAGGGGGGGATTGGGGGGTCCTGGGGGGGGTACAGGGGGAGATTGGGGGGGACAGGGGGGGATTGGGGGGTCCTGGGGGGGGTACAGGGGGAGATTGGGGGGGACGGGGGGGGATTGGGGGGTACGGGGGGGGGTACAGGGGGAGATAGGGGGGGACAGGGGGGGATTGGGGGGTACGGGGGGGGTACAGGGGGAGATTGGGGGGGTCCTGGGGGGGCACAGGGGGGGATGGGGGATACAGGGGGGAAATGGGGGTCCGGGGGGCGTACAGGGGGGATTGGGGGGTCCTGGGGGGGGGGACAGGAGGGGATTGGGGGGTCTTGGGGGGGGACGGGGGGATTGAGGGGTCCTGGGGGGGGTACAGGGGGGAAATGGGGGTCCTGGGGGGTGCAGGGGGGGTTGGGGGGTACAGGGGGGGATGGGGGGTCCTGGGGGGGTACAGGGGGGATTGGGGGGTCCTGGGGGGTACAGGGGGTGATTGGGGGGTACAGGGTGGGTACAGGGGAGGATTAGGGGGTCCTGGGGGGGCACAGGGGGATTGGGGGGGACAGGGGGGGTACAGGGGGAGATTGGGGGTTCCTGGAGGGGTACCAGGGGGGGATTTGGGGGTCCTGGGGGGTACAGGGGGGGAATTTGGGGGTCCTGGAGGGGTACAGGGGGGGATTCGGGGGTCCTGGGGGGGGGTACAGGGGGAGATTGGGGGGGACAGGAGGGGATTGGGGGGTCCTGGGAGGGTACGGGGGGGGATTGGGGGGTTCCTGGGGGAGGTACGGGGGGGTTGGGGGTACAGGGGGGATTGGGGGGTCCTGGGGGGGTACAGGGGGAGATTGGGGGGGTCCTGGGGGGTACAGGGGGAAATGGGGGTCCAGGGGGGTACAGGGGGGGATTGGGGTGTCCTGGGGGGGGGACAGGAGGGGATTGGGGGTCCTGGGGGGTACAGGGGGAGATTGGGGGGGGTCCTGGGGGGGATGGGGGGTCCTGGGGGGGTACGGGGGGGGATCTGTGGGTCGCTGTGGGGCAGAGGATCAACTCGAGCTCACGGATGTGGGGCGTGGTGCCCTTATAGAACTGTCTGTGGGGGTGTTTGGGTGGGTTTTGGGGGGGCTCTGTGGGGCAGGAGGAGCTTCTGTGGGGCAGGAGGAGGGATGTGTGGGTCGCTGTGGGGCGGGGGGGGTGATCTGTGGGTCGCTGGGGCAGGGGACCACCTCAAACTCGCAGATGTGGGGCGCGATGCCCTTATAGGACTGTCTGTGGGGGTGTTTGGGTGTTCTGGGTGGGTTTTGGGGGCTCTGTGGGGCAGGGATGGGATCTGTGGGTCGCTGTGGGGCAGGGGGGGATCCGTGGGTCGCTGTGGGTCGCTGTGGGGCAGGGGCTCACTCGAACTGCGGATGTAGGGCGCGATGCCGCTATAGGGCTGGCTGTGGGGGTGTTGTGGTGGGTTTTGGGGGGCTGTATGGGGCAGGGGATGGGATCCGTGGGTCGCTATGGGTCGCTGTGGGCAGGGGGGGATCCGTGGTCGCTGTGGGGCAGGGGGGGATCCGTGGGTGCTAGGGTCGCTGTGGGGCAGGGGCTCACCTCGAACTCGCGGATGTAGGCGCGATGCCGCTATAGGGTTGGCTGTGGGGGTTGGGTGGGTTTTGGGGGGCTCTGTGGGGCAGGGGAGGGATCTGTGGGTCGCTGGGGGCAGGGGGGGATCCGTGGGTCGCTATGGGTCGCTGTGGGGCAGGGGCTCACCTCGAACTCGCGGATGTAGGGCGCGATGCCGCTATAGGGTTGGCTGTGGTGCTTCTCGTGGGGCAGCTTCTCGAGGGGGGGCAGGAAGGGGATGGGGTCGCGGGGGGCGAAGAGCGCCAAGAGGTTGGGGGGCAGGAACTGCGTCATCGTGGGGCGCCCTGGGGGGCAGAGCGGGTCAGGGGGCTGCCCCACGACGCCCCATAGCGCCACACACCCACACAGAGACCCAGAGAGCCCCATAGAGCCCCATAGCGCCCCACACCCACACAGAGACCCAGAGAGCCCCATAGCGCCCCACACCCACCCAGAGCCCCATAGAGCCCCATAGTGCCCCACACCCACCCAGAGCCCCATAGAGCCCCATAGCGCCCCACACCCACCCAGAGCCCCACAGAGCCCCATAGTGCCCCATAGTGCCCCACACACACACAGAGACCCAGAGAGCCCCATAGCACCCCATAGTGCCCCACACACACCCAGAGCCCCATAGAGCCCCATAGCGCCCCACACCGACCCAGAGCCCCATAGAGCCCCATAGCGCCCCACACTAACCCAGAGCCCCATAGAGCCCCATAGCGCCCCAACACCCAGAGACCCAGAGAGCCCCATAGCACAACAACTAACCCAGAGAGCCCATAGCGCCCCACACCCACACAGAGACCAGAGAGCCCCCATAGCGCCCCACACTGACCCAGAGCCCATAGAGCCCCATAGCGCCCCACACCAACCCAGAGCCCCATAGAGCCCCATAGCGCCCCACACCGACCCAGAGCCCCATAACACCCCACAGAGCCCCATAAACACCCCACAGCGCCCATAAAGTCCCACAGAGCCCCACATGCCACATAGCCCCCCCACTGCCCCACAGGCCCCCCAGAGGCCCCCATTGCCCCACAGTCTGCCCTACTGCCCCATAGGCTCCCTATGGCCCCATAGTCATCCCCCTCTGCCCCTATAGGCCCCCCATTGCCCCAAGCTCCCAGAGTCCCCACTGCCCCATAGATCCCCACTGCCCCCACAGCACCCCCCCGGCCCCATAGCACCCCTCTGCCCATAGCCCCCCCCACTGCCCTACAGGACCTCCATGGCCCACAGCCCCTCTCTGCCACCCACTGCCCACAAGCTCCCCCCCCAGTGCCCCTATAGGCCCTCCATGGCCCACAGCCCCCTCACTGCCTATAGGCCCCATTGCCCCACAGACCCCCCATAGCCCCCCATTACCCCAGAAGCGCCCCCATTACCCCACAGCCCCCCCCCCGCCCCTAGAGGCCCCCATTGCCCCACCGCCCCGCCCCTGTAGGCCCCCCATTGCCCCACAGCCCCCTCACTGCCCCGTAGGCCCCCCATAGCCCCCCCCCAGCCCCCTCACTGCCCCTATAGGCCCTCATTGCCCCCCAGCCCCTATAGGCCCCCCATTGCCCCACAGCCCCCCCACAGCCCCCTCACTGCCCCTATAGGCCCCCATTGCCCACAGCCCCCCCGCCCCTATAGGCCCCCATTGCCCCACAGCCCCCCACAGCCCCCTCACTGCCCCTATAGGCCCCCATTGCCCCACAGCCCCCCCCGCCCCTATAGGCCCCCCATTGCCCCACAGCCCCTATAGGCCCCCCCCATTGCCCCTATAGGCCCCCATAGCCCCCCACTGCCCTATAGGCCCCCCGTTGCCCCACAGCCCCTATAGCCCCCCCACTGCCCTATAGGCCCCCCCCGCCCCTATAGCCCCCCCACTGCCCCATAGGCCCCCTCACAGCCCCCCCCCGAGGCCCCACTTCCTCCCTGAGGCCCCCGTCCCCAGAGCAGCCCCTCAGCCCCCCATAACCCCCCGATCCCCACAGCCGCCGCTCCCCACAGCCCACTGCTCCCCCCTCTCTCCCCCCATCTCCCCACAGCGCCCCTTTGCGCTCCCCCATTTTTCCCCCCCCACCCCACACACCTCGCGCCGCTCGGGCCGCGCCGCCCTCCTCTGCGCACGCGCGGGGCCGGGACTCGCTGCGGGGCGGGGCGCGTGGATCCCTCCGCCGCGGCGGCCCTCCAAGGACGGCGGAAGCTCTCGCTCGAGCCTCGTGCGATTCATCCGCCGCCGCGCGGGGGGGGGCAAAAGAGTCCCTCCTTTTTCTCTCTCTCTCTCTCTCTCTCTCTCTCTCTCTCGCCAAATCGAGGAAGCAAACTCGGATCCTTCCGCCGCGAGAGAAAAGAGTTCCTGCGGGGTGGGGGAGGTCACTTAACAACTGCTGTGTGTGTAAGGGGGGGGGTTGACATCTTCATGCGTTGTTGTCATAGCAACGGGGGGAGCCCTTTGCTTTGTTGCCATGGAAACCGGGGACCCATCCTCCTTTCGCTGCCATGGCAACCGGGGTGGGGGGGGAGATGAGAGACGATGGCACTTTGCCCCATAGCAACCGCCCCCCCGTGCTGTTGCCATAGCAACTTGGAAGGGGGCGGAGAACAGCTCGTTGCCATAGCAACCAGGCTGTCACAGTCCCCCCTGCATGGCGTTGCCATAGCAACCACGAGGGTCCATCCCTTCCCTGCTCCTTAGCAACCAGGTTGTCACTGTGTCGTTACCATAGCAACAGCCCATTTTCCCCCTCCCATAGCAACGGCGATGCCCCTCCCCTTTTGTTGCCATAGCAACCAGGGGGCTGAAGGCTGTCACCTCTCTGCCTGTCCCATAGCAACCAGGATGTCACCCCCCCCCCGTCGTTGCCATTAGCAACCGGAGGGAGGGGGGAGCAACAGGTCCTGCCCTATAGAAACCAAAGGGGGGGGACATGTTGCCATGGCAACCAGGTGGTTGCCGTTTGCCATGGCGACATCGGAGCATCGCTATGGGGCGCGGGGGGGGCTGGGGGGGTGACACCGCGCTGTCCCCCGGTGTCACCGTTATTTTTTAGCGTCGGAGGGGGGAACCCGACACCGCGGGGCCGAGCGCCACCCGGGCGGGGACACGGGGACAACCGGAGAGCGGTGACAAAGGGGGGGGACACCGAGGGGGAGGGGGGGCACGGGGAGAGGGGGGGGGTTGGGGACACCTGGGGACACTCGGGGGTACGTGGGGACAGGTGGGGGACAGCTGGGGGACAGGCGGGGACGGGGATCGGGGGGTTGGGGACACCCCGGGGAGGGGGGACCACGGCGGGGACGGAGGGCAGGGGTGGGGACAGCTGGGCCGGAGACACCCGGGGACACCGGTGACAATTGGGGACAGGGGTTGGGGACACCCGGTGACACCCAGTGACAACCAGTTGACAAACGGTGACAGTTGGGGACATCGGGGGACAGGGGTTGGGACAACCCGGTGACAACCGGGGACACCCAGTGACACCCGGTGACAATTGGGGACAGGGTTGGGACACCCGGTGACACCCAGTGGACAACCGGTGACAGCCGGTGACGGTTGGGGACAGGGGTTGGGGACACCCGGTGACACCCGGTGACAAGCCGGTGATGGTTGGGACAGGGTTGGGGACACCCGGTGACAGTTGGGGACACCCGGTTGGGCACCCAGGAAGGGGGGGATCATGGGGACAGGGGGGTTGGGGACACCTGAGGCACTCGGGGACACCGGTGATGGGGACACTTGGTGACAACTGGGAACCCCCCAAGGGACAAAGGGGGGGGGGGAACACCTGGAGATGGGGTTGGGGACACCTGGGAATGAGAGGGGACACCCGGTGACAATGAGGGGACACCTGGGATAGAGGTTGGGGACACCATGGGGATGAGAGAGGACACCCGGTGACAATGAGGGGACACCTGGAGATGGGGTTGGGACACCTGGGGACGTAGAGGACATCTGGAGATGGGGTTGGGGACACCTGGGGACGAGGGGACACCTGGAGATGGGGTTGGGGACACCTGGGGACAGAGGGGACACCTGGAGATGGGGGTTGGGGACACCTGGGGACGTAGAGGACATCTGGAGATGGGGTTGGGGACACCTGGGGATGTAGGGGACATCTGGAGATGGGGTTGGGGACACCTGGGGACAGAGGGGACATCTGGAGATGGGGTTGGGGACACCTGGGGACGTAGAGGACATCTGGAGATGGGGTTGGGGACACCTGGGGACATAGAGGACATCTGGAGATGGGGTTGGGGACACCTGGGGACGTAGAGGACATCTGGAGATGGGGTTGGGGACACACTGGGGACGTAAGGACATCTGGAGGATGGGGTTGGGGACACCTGGGGACAGAGGGGACATCTGGAGATGGGGTTGGGGACACCTGGGGACATAGAGGACACCTGGAGATGGGGTTGGGGACACCTGGGGACGTAGAGGACATCTGGAGATGGGGTTGGGACACCTGGGGACAGAGGGGACACCTGGGATGGTGTCCACCGGGTCTTCAGTGGGACCCCTTCTCTCCAGGGCCCCCCGAGAGGTCCTCGAGGAGGACCCCGCGGCGCTCCAGGACTCCCATGAGACCCTCGCGGAGCTCCGGGGTCCTCCCGAGGACTCCAAAG
Source organism: Cuculus canorus (assembly GCF_017976375.1). Lineage (NCBI taxonomy): Eukaryota > Metazoa > Chordata > Aves > Cuculiformes > Cuculidae > Cuculus > Cuculus canorus. The sequence continues at coordinate 564,424 of NC_071433.1, forward strand.
GGTTCTCCATCGCTTCGCGACTCTCCCCAAGACCGCAAAGTTCACCCTCGGCTGAAGGACCTCCAACACTCGAAGCTCCTCCAGCGCTGGAGGACCTCAAGAGCTTCGACTTTGCTCCATCGCTGTAGAGCTCTCGAGGGTCTGAGGTTCCTCCAGAAGGACCCAACGTTCCTCTCTTGTTTGGAACCCAACGACCGGAGGTTCCTCCACCGCCGTAGGACCTCAAGGGTTCTCCATCGCCATAGGACCTCAAGGGTCTCCATCACCGTAGGACCTCAAGGGTTCTCCATCGCCGTAGGACCTCAAGGGTTCTCCATCACCGTAGGACCTCAAGGTTCTCCACCGCTGTAGGACATCAAGGGTTCTCCATCACCGTAGGACCTCAAGGGTTCTCCATCGCTGTAGGACCTCAAGGGTTCTCCATTGCTGTAGGACCTCAAGGGTTGTCCACAACTGTAGGACCTCAAGGGTTCTCCATCACCGTAGGACCTCAAAGGTTCTCCATTGTCGTAGAGACATCAAGGTTCTCCATCGCTGTAGACCTCAAGGGTTCTCCATCACTGTAGGACCTCAAAGGTTCGTCCATTGGGGTCCGTAGGACCTCAAGGGTTCTCCACCGCTGTAGGACCTCAAGGGTTCTCCATTGTCGTAGGAACCTCAAGGGTTCTCCACTGCTGTAGGACCTCAGGGTTCTCCATTGTCGTAGGACCTCAAGGGTTCTCCATCACTGTAGGACCTCAAGGGTTCTCCATCACCGTAGGACCTCAAGGGTTCTCCATTGCTGTAGGACCTCAAGAAGCTCAGGATCATTTCATTGCTGTAGAACTCTCGAGGGTTATGAGGTTCCTCCATACAGGATCTGATGTTCTTCTGTTTGGAAACTCAATGACCTGAGGTCCCTCCACTGCTGTAGAACCTCAACTTCCTCCACCGCTGTAGAACCTCAACTTCCTCCATCGCTGTAGAACCTCGAGTTCCTCCACTGCTGTAAACCTCAACTTCCTCCATCACTGTAGAACCTCAAGTTCCTCCATTGCTGTAGAACCTCAACTTCCTCCAGCGCTGTAGAACCTCAATTTCCTCCACTGCTGGTAGAACCTCGAGTTCCTCCATAGCTGTAGAACCTCAAGTTCCTCCATCGCTGTAGAACCTCAACTTCCTCCATTGCTGTAGAACCTCAACTTCCTCCATCGCTGTAGAACCTCAACTTCCTCCATCGCTGTAGAACCTCAACTTCCTCCATCGCTGTAGAACCTCAAGTTCCTCCACCGCTGTAGAACCTCAACTTCCTCCACTGCTGTAGAACCTCAACTTCCTCCATCGCTGTAGAACCTCAACTTCCTCCATCGCTGTAGAACCTCAACTTCCTCCACTGCTGTAGAAACCTCAAACTTCTCCATCGCCGTAGAACCTCGAGGTCCTCCACCGCCGCAGATCCCAAAGCCCTTTGGTTCCGCCCCCTCCGCCCCTCACCGTGCCCTCGGGTCCGTCCTCGGCGGCGCCCCCGGGGCGCCCCCGGCCATGGGGGAACCCCTGGGCTGCTGCGAGCGCGTGGCCATCAACGTCGCCGGACGGCGCTTCGAGACCCTGGGGAGGACCCTCCACCGCTTTCCCGACACCCTTTTGGGGGACCCCCGGCGACGGAGGCTCTACTTCGACCCTCGCCGCCGCGAGTACTTCTTCGACCGCCACCGCGGCGCCTTCGGCGCTGTCCTCATACTATTACCAATCCGGTGGGAGACTGCGGCGCCTCCGGATGTCCCCTTGGACGTCTTCCTGGAGGAGCTCCGCTTCTATCAGTTGGGAGAAGAAGCGGAGGAGCGTCTCCGCCAGGCCGAGGGCTTCTCGGTGGAGGTGGCGCAGCCGCTGCCCGGGGGGCGATGGCGGCGCCGCGCGTGGCTGCTCTGCGAACACCCCGAGAGCTCGGCCGCCGCCCGCGCCGTCGCCTGCCTCTCCCGTCCTCGTCATCCTCATCTCCATCGTCGTCTTCTGCTTGGAGACGTTGCCCCAATTCCGCGCCGCAGGAGGGGAAGCGGCCGCCGCGCACGTGAGTCGGGGGATCTCCTACAGGGGAAGAAGGCCACGAAGAACCTCAGGGACATCACCCGTAGAGGGGTTGTGGGGGTTAAAGACCATCTGGAGCTCTGGGTCCACCATCCAACGTGGGTTCTTGGGGGTTAGAGACCATCTGGAGCTCTGGGTCCACCATCCAACGTGGGTTCGTGGGGGTTAGAGACCATCTGGAGCTCTGGGTCCACCACCCAACGTGGGTTCTTGGGGGTCAAAGCCCACCAAGAACCTCAGATCCACCACCTACTGGGGGTTCTTGGGGGTTAGAGACCATCTGGAGCTCTGGGTCCATCACCCAATGTGGGTTTGTGGGGGTTAAAGACCATTTGGAGCTCTGGGTCCACCATCCAACTTGGGTTCGTGGGGGTTAGAGACCATCTGGAGCTCTGGGTCCACCACCCAACATGGGTTTGTGGGGGTTAGAGACCATCTGGAGCTCTGGGTCCACCATCCAACGTGGGTTCGTGGGGGTTAGAGACCATCTGGAGCTCTGGGTCCACCACCCAACGTGGGTTTGTGGGGGTTAGAGACCATCTGGAGCTCTGGGTCCATCATCCAACGTGGGTTCTTGGGGGTTAGAGACCATCTGGAGCTCTGGGTCCACCACTCATTGTGGGTTTGTGGGGGTTAGAGACCATCTGGAGCTCTGGGTCCACCATCCAACGTGGGTTCGTGGGGGTTAGAGACCATCTGGAGCTCTGGGTCCACCATCCACTGTGGGTTCTTGGGGGTCAAAGCCCACCAAGAACCTCAGATCCACCACCCATAGAGGGTTTGTGGGGGTTAGAGACCATCTGGAGCTCTGGGTCCACCACCCAACGTGGGTTCTTGGGGTTAAAGACCATCTGGAGCTCTGGGTCCACCATCCAACGTGGGTTCTTGGGGGTCAAAGCCCACCAAGAACCTCAGATCCACCACCCACTGTGGGTTCATGGGGGTTAAAGACCATCCACAACCCCTCAGGAACCCCATCTTTGGTGGTGGATCCAAGGTTGGAGATGGTCTCTACCCCTCAGGAACCCCTCCTTGGTGGTGGATAAAGGGTTGTAGATGGTCTCTGCCCCTCAGGAACCCCTCCTTGGTGGTGGATCTGAGGTTGGAGGTGGTCTCTTCCCCTCAGGAACCCCTCCTTGGTGGTGGATCCGAGGTTGGAGATGGTCTCTTCCCCTCAGGAACCCCTCCTTGGTGGTGGATAAAGGGTTGGAGATGGTCTCTAACCCCTCAGGAACGCCATCTTTGGTGGTGGATAAAGGGTTGGAGATGGTCTCTGCCCCTCAGGAACCCTCCTTGGTGGTGGATAAAGGGTTGGAGATGGTCTCTACCCCTCAGGAACGCCATCTTTGGTGGTGGATAAAGGGTTGGAGATGGTCTTCTGCCCCTCAGGAACCCCTCTTTGGTGGTGGATAAAGGGTTGGAGATGGTCTCTTTCCCTCAGGAACCCCTCCTTGGTGGTGGATCTGAGGTTGTAGGGTGCTCTCTTCCCCTCAGGAACCCCATCCTTGGTGGTGGATAAAGGGTTGGAGATGGTCTCTTCCCCTCAGGAACCCCTCCTTGGTGGTGGATCCAGGGTTGGAGATGGTCTCTGCCCCTCAGGAACCCCTCCTTGGTGGTGGATCCAAGGTTGGAGATGGTCTCTTCCCCTCAGGAACCCCTCCTTGGTGGTGGATAAAGGGTTGGAGATGGTCTCTACCCCTCAGAAACCCCTCCTTGGTGGTGGATCCGAGGTTGGAGATGGTCTCTTCCCCTCAGGAACCACTCCTTGGTGGTAGATCCAGGGTTGTAGTTGGTCTCTTCCCTTCAGGAACCCCTCCTTGGTGGTGGATAAAGGGTTGTAGGTGGTCTCTGTCCCTCAGGAACCCCTCTTTGGTGGTGGATCCGAGGTTGGAGATGGTCTCTTCCCCTCAGGAACCCCTCCTTGGTGGTGGATCTGAGGTTGGAGATGGTCTCTTCCCCTCAGGAACCCCTCTTTGGTGGTGGATAAAGGGTTGTAGGTGGTCTCTGTCCCTCAGGAACCCCTCTTTGGTGGTGGATAGAGGGTTGGAGATGGTCTCTGTCCCTCAGGAACCCCTCCTTGGTGGTGGATCCGAGGTTGGAGATGGTCTCTACCCCTCAGGAACCCCTCTTTGGTGGTGGATCCGAGGTTGGAGATGGTCTCTACCCCTCAGGAACCCCTCTTTGGTGGTGGATCCAGGGTTGGAGATGGTCTCTTCCCCTCAGAAACGCCATCTTTGGTGGTGGATAAAGGGTTGGAGGTACTCTCTACCCCTCAGGAACGCCATCTTTGGTGGTGGATAAAGGGTTGGAGATGCTCTCTTCCCCTCAGGAACCCCTCCTTGGTGGTGGATCCGAGGTTGGAGATGGTCTCTTCCCCTCAGGAACCCCTCCTCGGTGGTGGATCCAGGGTTGGAGATGGTCTCTACCCCTCAGGAACCCCTCCTTGGTGGTGGATAAAGGGTTGGAGATACTCTCTTCCCCTCAGGAACCCCATCTTTGGTGGTGGATAAAGGGTTGGAGATGGTCTCTTCCCTTCAGGAACCCCATCTTTGGTGGTGGCCCCCCTCACCCTTCCCCTCTCTCCCCCTCCAGACCTCCTCCGCCTCCGCCAACGCCTCCTCCTCCTCCTCCCCTCCTCCTCCCCGCGGGTCCTCGGCTGCGTGGGATCCTTTCTTCGTGGTGGAAACCGTCTGCATCTGTTGGTTCTCCGTGGAGCTCCTGGTGCGCCTCCTCGCCAGCCCCAGCAAAAGCGCCTTCTTCCGCAACGCCATGAACCTCATCGACCTGGCGGCCATCGTCCCTTACTTCGTGGCGCTGGGGACGGAGCTGGCGCGCCAGCGCGGCGTGGCCCAACCGGCCATGGCCTTGGCCATCCTCCGCGTCATCCGCTTGGTCCGCGTCTTCCGGGTCTTTAAGCTGTCGCGGCACTCCACGGGCCTTCAGATCCTGGGCCAAACGCTGCGCGCCAGCATGAGGGAGTTGGGCCTCCTCATCTTCTTCCTCCTCATCGGCGTCGTCCTCTTCTCCAGCGCCGTTTATTTCGCCGAAGCCGAAGACGCCGCCACGGCCTTCACCTCCATCCCGCGCGCCTTCTGGTGGGCGGTGGTGACCATGACCACGGTGGGCTACGGCGACATGGCGCCCGTCACCGTGGGCGGTAAGCTGGTGGGCTCGCTCTGCGCCATCGCCGGCGTCCTCACCATCTCCCTGCCCGTCCCCGTCATCGTCTCCAACTTCAGCTTCTTCTACCGGCGAGAACTGCGCGGCGAAGGCGGCGGCGAAGGCCAACCGGGAGCGCCGTGCCCGCGCCATCCCGGGGCGCCGCCACACGGCGCCAAGCGCCGCCATGATGACGATGATGATGGCGGCGATGATGATGGCGTTGATATGGCCGACGGCGACGCCGGGTGGGGCAAAATGGGCACCGGGGGGCGGCTCGTCACCCAGGTGTGAGCGGCGACGCCAGCGGGGGGGCACCAACGGGGCACCGGGGGGGCACCGGGGAGGGGTACGAGGGTGGATGAGGGGGGACGAGGACAGATAAGGGGGTACAAAGGGGGTACGAGAGGGCACGAGGATGGATAAGGGGGTACAAAGGGGGATGAGGATGGATGAGGGGGTACAAAGGGGGGATGAGGGGGGATAAGGGGGTACGAGGGGGGCACCAGGGGGGCTCAAGGGGGCACAAGGGGGGCACAAGGATGGATAAGGGGGTACAAAGGGGGCACCAGGATGGATAAGGGGGTACAAAGGGAGATGAGGATGGATAAGGGGGCACAAGGGGGGCACAAGGATGGATAAGGGGGTACAAAGGGGGCACCAGGATGGATAAGAGGGTACAAAGGGGGCACGAGGATGGATAAGGGGTTCAAGGGGGGCACGAGAGGGTACAAGGATGGATAAGGGGGTACAAAGGGAGATGAGGATGGATAAGGGGGTACAGAGGGGGTACGAGGATGGATAAGGGGCTACGAGGGGGGATGAGGATGGATGAAGGGGGACAAAGGGGGGATGAGGGGGGATAAGGGGGTACAAGGGGGGCACCAGGGGGGCTCAAGGGGGTACAAAGGGGGTACGAGGATGGATAAGGGGGTACAAAGGGGGATGAGGATGGATAAGGGGGTACAAAGGGGGCACAAGGATGGATAAGGGGGTACAGAGGGGGTACGAGGATGGATGAGGGGGTACAAAGGGGGGACGAGGATGGATAAGGGGGGACAAAGGGGGTACGAGGATGGATGAGGGGGTACAGAGGGGGTACGAGGATGGATAAGGGGGTACAAAGGGGGTACAAGGATGGATAAGGGGGTACAAAGGGGGGTACGAGGATGGATAAGGGGGTACAAAGGGGGGACAAGGATGGATAAGGGGGTACAAAGGGGGTACGAGGATGGATAAGGGGGTACGAGGGGGGATGAGGATGGATAAGGGGGTACAAAGGGGGTACGAGGATGGATAAGGGGGGACAAAGGGGGTACGAGGGGGCACGAGGATGGATGAGGGGGGACAAAGGGGGTACAAAGGGGCACGAGGATGGATGAGGGGGTACGAGGGGGGATGAGGATGGATAAGGGGGTACAGAGGGGGTACGAGGATGGATAAGGGGATACAAAGGGGGTATGAGAGGGCACGAGGATGGATGAGGGGACACAAGGGGGGCACCAGGGGGCACAAAGGGGGACACGAGGATGGATGAGGGGGTACAAAGGGGGTACCGGGGGGGCACGAGGATGGATGAGGGGGTACGAGGATGGATAAGGGGGTACGAGGGGGCACCAGGGGGGCACGAGGGGGGCACGAGGATGGATGAAGGGGGTACAAAGGGGGTACAAGGACGGATGAGGGGGTACAAAGGGGGCACAAAGGAGGTACGAGGATGGATAAGAGGGGACAAGGATGGATAAGGGGGTACAAGGGGGCACGAGAGGGCACGAGGATGGATGAGGGGGTACAAAGGGGCACAAAGGGGCACAAAGGGGGCGCCAGGGGGGATGAGGATGGATAAGGGGGTACGAGGGGGTACGAGGGGGCACGAGAGGGCACGAGAGGGCACGAGGATGGATGAGGGGGCACAAGGGGGGCACAAAGGGGGGATAAGGGGGTACAAGAGGGCGCGAGGGGGGCACAGGGGGGGATGAGGATGGATAAGGGGGTACGAGGGGGCACCAGGGGGGTACGAGGGGGCACCAGGGGGGCACGAGGATGAACGAGGGGGACACAAGGGGGCACGAAGGGGCACGAGGACAAATGAGGGGGAACCACAGCACACAACGGGGCACAAGGGGGCACGAGAATGCCCAGGGACACGTGTGGATGCACGAGGGGGCACGAGGACACACGAGGACACACGAGCTGCCCACGGACATGCGTGAATGCACGAGGGGGCACGAGGACACACACGAGGACGCAGAAGGACACGAGGACAGGAGCCGCGGCGGCCGTCGCACGAGCGCGTGCGCACGTCCCCCTCTGCCCTTCGTGTGGTGGAACCCACGGATGGGTCGCACGGCGCCTCGTGCGATGCACGAGTGTGTGTGTGTTGGGGGGGGGACACAGACAATAAAGGTGACACTGGGCCGGGGGGGGCTCGCGAACGGCCCTCCCAGTGCCTCCCAGTGCCCTCCCAGTGCCTCCCAGTCTCTCCCAGTGCCCTCCCTGCCTTTCCCAGTGTCTCCCAGTGCCTCCCAGTCCTCTTCTAGTGGCCCCCCCAGTGCCTCCCAGTCTCTCCCAGTACCCTCCCCGCCTTTCCCAGTGTCTCCCAGTGCCCTCCCAGTTCCTCCCACTGTCCCCCCAGTCCCTCCCAGTGCCCTCCCCACCTTTCCCAGTGTCTCCCAGTGCCCTCCCAGTGCACTCCATTGCCTCCCAGTCCCCTTCCTAGTCCCTCCCAGTCTCTCCCAGTGCCCTCCCCACCTTTCCCAGTGTCTCCCAGTGCCCTCCCAGTGCACACCATTGCCTCCCAGTCCTCTTCCCAGTCCCTCCCAGTCTCTCCCAGTGCCCTCCCCACCTTTCCCAGTGTCTCCCAGTGCCCTCCCAGTGCACTCCATTGCCTCCCAGTCCTCTTCCCAGTCCCTCCCAGTGTCTCCCAGTGCCCTCCCCGTCTTTCCCAGTGTCTCCCAGTGCGCTCCCAGTTCCTCCCAGTCTCCCTCAGCCCTTCCCAGTGTCTCCCCAGTCTCTCTCAGCCCCTCCCAGTGCCCTCTGAGAACCTCTCAGCCCTCCCCAGTGCCCTCCCAGTCTCTCCCAGTGCCCTCCCAGCCTCTCTCAGCCCCTCCCAGTCTCTCCCAGTGCCCCCTCAGTCTCTCCCAGTGCCCCCTCAGTCTCTCCCAGTGCCCTCCCAGTGCCCTCCCAGTGCCCTCCCAGTGCCTCTCTGCCTTTCCCAGTCCCTCCCAGTCCTTCCCAGTCCCTCCCAGTCCCTCCCAGTCCCCGCCCCCCCGCCCTGGCGGACCGCTCCCCCCTTCCCCTCTATGGGTCGCGCGGGCCCTTCCAGCGCCGGAAGCGGCGGACTGGGCTGCGCTCGGCGACTCTATTGCCGCCAAACCGGAAGCGCCTCAGGGGGAGGCCGGAAGCGCCTCAGGGGGCGGCCGGAAGCGGCGCGGGGCGGGAAGCGGCGGGGGATGCGGTGCGAGCTGCGGGGCGCGGGGCGGGCGGTGCCGCTGCCGGACGGGCGGGCGGTGCTGCTGGGCCGGGGGCCGCTCAGCGGCGTCACCGACCGCAAGTGCTCCAGGCGACAGGGTGCGGGACCCCCGGGACCCCCGCACCGACCCCCCCCAACCCACCGCCCCCCGAAACGTCCCCGACCCCCCCTTCAAAGCGCCCCCGACCCGCCCTAAAGCGCCCCCGGACCCCCCCAAATCGACCCCCCACTTTAAAGCACCGCCGAGCCCCCCCCAAACCGACCCCCCCCTTCAAACCGACCCCCCCCAAAACCGCCGCCCTTTCAAACCGCCCGTGACCCCCCAAAAACTACCCCCGACCCCCCAATACTGCCCTCGACCCCCCCAAACCGACCCCCCCTTCAAACCGCCCCCGACCCCCCCAAACCGACCCCCCCACTTCAAAGCACCACTGACCCCCCCAAAACTGCCCTCGACCCCCCCCAAAACGACCCCCCTTCAAACTGCCTCTGACCCCCCCAAACCTGCTCTCGACCCCCCCCAAACCGACCCCCACTTCAAACCGCCCGACCCCCCCCAAAACTGCCCCCGACCCCCCCTTCAAACCGCCTCCGACCCCCCCAAACCGACCCCGCACTTCAAAGCGCCCCCGACCCCCCAAAACCGACCCCCCCAACCCGTCCCCGACCCCCCTAAACCCCACCGTGACGCCCAACGCCTTCCCTGTGACTCCCCCCCCCCCCCCCCCCCGGGACCCCCAATTTCCCCCCTGTGCCCCCGACCCCCCCAGACCTCCCTGGGACTGTGGACCCCCCCCCCCGGAACCCCCAAACCTCCTTGACACCCCCCCCCCGTCGCCCCCCCCCTTGCTGATCCCCCCCCCAAAACCCCCTCCCAGGGCTCCCCAAAACCCTCAGGGCCCCCCCAGGCCCCCCTACATACCCTCTAACCCTCTCACTCCCCCCCCTTTTGCCCCCCCCCCCAAAAAACCTCCTTCAGGGCCCCCCCCCTCCAGGGCTGAGGCCCCCCCAGTGTTGAGGGGGGTCCCCAATTTCTGTGTCCCCCCCCCAGTGGAGATCGTGGCCAACTATGCTGAGGGGACGGCGACAGTCACACAGGTTTGGGGGGGCCCTGGTGGGTTTGGGGGGGCCCTAGTGGTTTTGGGGGGGACCCTGAAGGTTTGGGGGGGGCCCTAGTGGTTTGGTGGGGGGGTTTGGGGGGGCCAGGGAGGATTGGGGGGGCCCTGGATGATTGGGGGGGCCCTGAGGGTTTTGGGGGGCAGGAGGTGATTGAGGGGGTTTGGGGAGGGTCAGGGGTGATTGTGGGTTTGGGGGGGGGTTCAGGTTTTTGGGGGTGCTGAAGAATTCCTGGGGTTACCCCTCACCGATCTCTCTCCCCCCCCCTCCCTTCCAGCTTGGGGTGAACCCCACTTCTGTGGGGGGTGCTCCGCTGGGCCGGGGGGGGCGCTGCACGTTACGCCCCGGGCAGACGCTCTGCTTGGTGAATGGGCTCTACCCGCACCGGCTCCACTTTGAGGGGTCCCCCCGTACCCTCAAACGGCCCCGCAGCCCTTCCCCAGAGCCCCCCCAAATCCAGGGGGGCTCCCCCAAACCGCAGAGCCCCCCCCCCGGCGACGCCTGGCACCGGCACGGCTCCCTCCTCATCTTCACTCCCCCCGGGGTCCCCAACAGCGCTCAGGTATGGCTGAGTTTTGGGGTCCCCTCTTTGCGTTTTAGGGGTCCTTGGTCTTCTGGGACCCCCCAGTTTTGGGGATCCCCCCCTTTTTAACCTCCGCGGCCCCCCCAGATCGCAGGGTTTGACCTCGATGGGACCCTCATCACCACCAAATCGGGGAAGGTCTTCCCCACTGCTCCCGACGACTGGCGGTGAGTGGGGGTTTGGGGGGGCACGGGGGGAATTTGGGGTGCACAGACCCTATCTAAGTGGTTTTGGGGTGCAGGGGTGGTGCGGGGGGGCATTTGGGGTGAAGAGACCCCATCAAAGTGGTTTTGGGGTGCAGGGGAGGGTCCTGCTGTGGGGATTTTGGGTACTGGGAGGGTCCCAGTAGGGGGTTTTGGGGTGCTGGGGGGGTGCGGGGGGGAATTTGGGGTGCACAGACCCCATCTAAGTGGTTTTGGGGTACAGGGGGGGTGGGGGGGGGCATTTGGGGTGAAGAGACCCCATCTAAGTGGTTTTGGGGTGCAGGGGAGGGTCCTGCTGTGGGGATTTTGGGTACTGGGAGGGTCCCAGTAGGGGGTTTTGGGGTGCTGGGGGGGGTGCGGGGGGGAATTTGGGGTGCACAGACCCCATCTAAGTGGTTTTGGGGTACAGGGGGGGTGTGGGGGGGCATTTGGGGTGAAGAGACCCCATCTAAGTGGTTTTGGGGTGCAGGGAAGGGTCCTGCTGTATGGATTTTGGGTACTGGGAGGGTCCCAGTAGGGGGTTTTGGGGTGCTGGGGGGGGTACGGGGGGGAATTTGGGGTGCACGGACCCCATCTAAGTGGTTTTGGGGTGCAGGGGTGGTGCGGGGGGGGCATTTGGGGTGAAGAGACCCCATCTAAGTGGTTTTGGGGTGCAGGGAAGGGTCCTGCTGTATGGATTTTGGGTACTGGGAGGGTCCCAGTGTGGGGGTTTTGGGGTGCTGGGGGGGTCCAGTGTGAGGTTTTGGGGTGCGCGGGGGCTGGGGGGGTGTTGGGGTGCAGAGACCCCATAGAGATTGTTTTAGGGGTGCTAGGGGGGGCCCTTCTGTGGAGTTTTGGGGTGCTGTGAGGGTTTCCAGTGTGAGGTTTTGGGGTGCGCGGGGGCTGGGGGGGTGTTGGGGTGCAGAGACCCCATAGAGGTTGTTTTAGGGGTGCTGGGGGGGCCTAGTGTGGGGTTTTGGGGTGTCAGGACCCCATAAAAAGGAACGGAGACCCCAAAAGGGATCTTTGGGGGGGGGGGAAGCGTCCCAGGGTGCAGTTTTGGGGTGGGGGGTCCCCAGTTTTGCCCACTCCCAGTTTATTTCCTTTCCCACAGAGTTCTGTACCCCGAAGTCCCGCGGGCGCTGAAGCGGCTGCAGAGCGACGGCTACAAGGTGACCCCCAAACCCCCCTTTTCCCCCCTGAACCCCCTTTTTCCCCCCCCGAACCCCCTTTTTTTGCTCTCAGTCCACTTTTTCCCTTTCAGATCCCTTTGCCCCCCAAAAACCCCCTTTTGTCTCCCTATTTGCCCCCCCAAACCCTTCCAAACTCCCCTTTTTACTCCCCTGCCCCCCCTTTTTAGTCCCCTGCCCCCCTTTTTACTCCCCTGCCCCCCCTTTTTAACTCCCCGACCCCCCCTTTTTACCCCCTGACTCCCCTTTTACTCCCCCTTTTGCCCCCCAAAACCCTCTCAACCCCCCCCTTTGCCCCCCAGAACCCCTTGCAACCCCGCTTTTGCCCCCCAGCCCCCCTTTTTTGCCCTCCAGCCCCCCTTTTTCCCCCCCACCCCCCCATTTTCCCCCCAGACCCCCCTTTTCCTCCCTGAACCCCCCCCTTTTCTCCCCCTTGAACCCCTTTTTCCCCCCTCAACCCCCCATTTTTACTCCCAATCCCTCTCTTTCCCCCCTCAAACCTTCCTTTTTCCCCCCCAGACTCTCTTTTCCCCCCCAAACCCCTCTTTTCTCTCCCAAACCCCCCATTTTCCCCCCCAAATCCCTCCCGGCCCCCCTTTGTCCCCCCAAATCCCCCCTTTCTCCCACCCCCCCCCCCCAGCTCGTGGTGTTCTTGAACCACCATAGGATCCCCCCTTTCTCCCCCTCCAAACCCCTTTTTTTCCTCCTATTTTTCCCCCCAAACCCCCATTTTCCCCCCCCAAACCCCTCTTTTCCCTCCCAAACCCCCCATTTTTCCCCCCAAATCCCCCCCGGCCCCCCTTTGTCCCCCCAAATCCCCCCCTTCCCCCCCCCCCGCCCCAGCTTGCGGTGTTCTTGAACCACCACAGGATCCCCCTTTTCCCCCCCAAACCCCTTTTTTCCTCCTATTTTCCCCCCTAGACCCCCATTTTTCCCCCCCAAACCCCTCTTTTCCCTCCCAAACCCCCCAATTTCCCCCCAAATCCCCCATTTCCCCCCCAAATCCCCCCCTGTCCCCCCTTTTTCCCGCCCCCCCCAAGTTTGCAGTGTTCTTGAACCACCACAGGATCCCCCCTTTCGCCCCTCAAACCCCTTTTTTCCTCCTGTTTTTCCCCCCAGACCCCCCCTTATCCCCCCTATTTCCCCCCTTTTCCCCCCGCCGCCCCCCAGCCCCCCAATTTCCCCCCTGAACCCCCTTTTTTCCCCCCCCAGCTCGTGGTGTTCACGAATCAGTTGGGGATCTCGCGCGGGCGCCTCCGCGTTGACGCCTTTCAGGCTAAGGTGGAGGCGGTGACGCAGCGCCTGGGGGTTCCCCTGCAGGTAGGTGGAACCCCAAAACCCGGGGAGGGACACCCCAAAACCTCTGGGACTCCCCCCCAAACCCACAGGACCCCCTCAATCCCAGGGGAAGCCCCCCTAAGAGCCTGAAGATGCCCCCACATCCCCAGGAGCCTCCCAGGGCCCCCCCCTCTCTAATTATAGCCCCCCTCAATTATGGGCTCCGCCCCCTAATTATGGGGACCCCCCCTGAGCCCACAGAGTGCCCCCCAAGGTCCCAGCGACCCCCAAAATCACAGGGCACCCCCCAAACTGTGCCACCCCCCCCGGTAGGTGCTGGTGGCCACGGGGCCGGGGATCCATCGGAAACCGGTGCTGGGCATGTGGGACCATCTCTGCGAGCAGGTGGGTACTGGGGTGAACTGGGAGGAGACTGGGAGCTTCTAGGGGTTACTGGGATGAACTGGGAGGGCACTGGGAGCTTCTAGGGGCCACTGGGATGAACTGGGAGGGGACTGGGAGCGTCTGAGAGGCATTGGGATGAACTGGGAGGGGACTGGGAGTTTCTAGGGGTTACTGGGATGACCTGGGAGGGGAGTGGGAGCTTCTAGGGGTTACTGGGATGAACTGGGAGGGCACTGGGGGCTTCTAGGGGTTACTGGGATGAACTGGGAGGGCACTGGGGGCTTCTAGGGGTTACTGGGATGAACTGGGAGGGCACTGGGAGCTTCTAGGGGCCACTGGGAGGGGACTGGGAGCTTCTAGGGGGCACTGGGATGAACTGGGAGGAGACTGGGAGTGTCTGAGAGGCATTGGGATGAACTGGGAGGGGACTGGGAGTTTCTAGGGGTTACTGGGATGAACTGGGAGGGGAGTGGGAGCTTCTAGGGGCCACTGGGAGGGCACTGGGAGCTTCTAGGGGCCACTGGGATGAACTGGGAGGGGACTGGGAGCTTCTAGGGGCCACTGGGATGAACTGGGAGGGGACTGGGAGCTTCTAGGGGCCACTGGGAGGGGAGTGGGAGCTTCTAGGGGCCACTGGGATGAACTGGGAGGGCACTGGGAGCTTCTAGGGGTTACTGGGATGAACTGGGAGGGCACAGGGAGCTTCTAGGGGTTACTGGGATGAACTGGGAGGGCACTGGGAGCTTCTAGGGGCCACTGGGATGAACTGGGAGGGGACTGGGAGCTTCTAGGGGTTACTGGGATGAACTGGGAGGGGACTGGGAGCTTCTAGGGGTTACTGGGATGAACTGGGAGGGGAGTGGGAGCTTCTAGGGGCCACTGGGATGAACTGGGAGGGCACTGGGAGCTTCTAGGGGTTACTGGGATGAACTGGGAGGGCACTGGGAGCTTCTAGGGGCCACTGGGATGAACTGGGAGGGGACTGGGAGCTTCTAGGGGTTACTGGGATGAACTGGGAGGGCACTGGGAGTTTCTAGGGGTTACTGGGATGAACTGGGAGGGCACTGGGAGCTTCTAGGGGCCACTGGGATGAACTGGGAGGGGACTGGGAGCTTCTAGGGGCCACTGGGAGGGGACTGGGAGCTTCTAGGGGCCACTGGGATGAACTGGGAGGGGACTGGGAGCTTCTAGGGGCCACTGGGATGAACTGGGAGGGCACTGGGATGAATTGGGAGGGCACTGGGATGAACTGGGGCACATTGGGATGAACTGGGAGGGGACTGGGATGAACTGGGGGACAGTGGGATGAACTGGGAGGAATTGGGGGGCACTGGGAAGCGTCGGGAGGTACTGGGAGGGCACTGGGAGCTACTGGGGGGCCCCTGGGGAGGATGGGGCACCGTCACTGGTCTGAACTGGTGTTACTGGTTTCTTCCCAGTTGAATGGAGACGTCCCCGTGTCGGTGTCCGACAGCTTCTATGTGGGGGGTGAGGGGAGTTTGGGGGTCCCCCCTGGTTTGGGGGTCCCAGGAGGGGGGGGCAGTTGGGGTCCCCTCTGGTTTGGGGGTCCCGGGGGAGGCAGTTGGGGTCCCCCCTGGTTTGGGGGTCCCGGGGAGGGGGGGCAGTTGGGGTCCGCCCTGGTTTGGGGGTCCCGGGGGGGGGGCAGTTGGGGTCCCCACTGGTTTGGGGGTCCCGGGGAGGGGGGGCAGTTGGGGTCCCCCCTGGTTTAGGGGTCCTGGGGAGGGGGGGCAGTTGGGGTCCCCCCTGGTTTGGGGGTCCTGGGGAGGGGGGGCAGTTGGGGTCCCCCCTGGTTTGGGGGTCCCGGGGGAGGCAGTTGGGGTCCCCCCTGGTTTGGGGGCCCCGGGGGGGGGGGGGGCAGTTGGGGTCCCCCCTGGTTTGGGGGCCCCGGGGGGGGGGGGGCCGTTGGGGTCCCCTCTGGTTTGGGGGCCCCGGGGGGGGGGGGGGCAGTTGGGGTCCCCCCTGGTTTGGGGGTCCCGGGGAGGGGGAGGCAGTTGGGGTCCCCCCTGGTTTGGGGGTCCCGGGGAGGGGGGGCAGTTGGGGTCCGCCCTGGTTTGGGGGTCCCGGGGGGGGGGGCAGTTGGGGTCCCCCCTGGTTTGGGGGTCCCGGGGAGGCAGTTGGGGTCCGCCCTGGTTTGGGGGTCCCGGGGAGGGGGGGCAGTTGGGGTCCGCCCTGGTTTGGGGGTCCCGGGGGGGGGGGCCGTTGGGGTCCCCACTGGTTTGGGGGTCCCGGGGAGGGGGAGGCAGTTGGGGTCCCCCCTGGTTTGGGGGTCCCGGGGAGGGGGGGCAGTTGGGGTCCCCTGTGGTTTGGGGGTCCCGGGGGGGGGCAGTTGGGGTCCCCTCTGGTTTGGTGGTCCCGGGGAGGAGGGGGCAGTTGGGGTCCCCTGTGGTTTGGGGGTCCCGGGGTGGGGGGGCAGTTGGGGTCCCCTGTGGTTTGGGGGTCCCGGGGTGGGGGGGCAGTTGGGGTCCCCCCTGGTTTGGAGGTCCCGGGGAGGGGGGGCAGTTGGGGTCCCCCCTGGTTTGGAGGTCCCAGGGGGGGCAGTTGGGGTCCCCTCTGGTTTGGGGGTCCCGGGAGGGGGGGCAGTTGGGGTCCCCCCTCAGTTTTGGGGTCCCCCCTCAGTTTTGGGGTCCCCTGACCCCCCCTGTCCCCCCCAGATGCCGCCGGGCGCCCCCCAAACTGGGCCCCCGGGCGCAAGAAGAAGGATTTCTCCTGCAGTGACCGCTTGGTACGGGGGGGGGGGAACCCCAAAACTGAGAGGGGACCCCCGTTTGCCCCCGTGACCCTCCCAGTTCCCTCCCAGTTCCCCCCCAGTTCCCTCCCAGTCCATCCCAGTCTCTCCCAGTAACCTCCAGTCCACTCCCAACATAGAGCTGCGCTTCTGCCCTGTGCTCCCAGTGCCCCCCCCACCCCCCCAAAAACTGCCTCCCCCAATCCCTGAGGCTCTCCCAGTCCCTCCCAGTTCCCTCCCAGTCCACCCCAGTCCCTCCCAGTTTGTACTCAGTCCCTCCCAGTACATCCCAGTAACCTCCAGTCTACTTCCAACATAGAGCTGCGCTTCTGTCTTGTGCTCCCAGTACCCCCCCACCCCCCCCAAAACTGCCTCCCAGTCCCCTCCCAGTCCCTCCCAGTCCATCCCAGTTCCCTCCCAATTCCCTCCCAGTCCCTCCCAGTCCCTCCCAGTCCCTCCCAGTTCCTTCCCAGTCCCTCCCAGTCCCTCCCAGTCCCTCCCAGTTCCCTCCCAGTTCCCTCCCAGTTCCCTCCCAGTCCCTCCCAATCCCTCCCAATCCCTCCCAGTTCCCTCCCAGTCCCTCCCAGTCCCTCCCAGTTCCCTCCCAGTCCCTCCCAATCCCCCCCAGTCCCTCCCAGTTCCCTCCCAGTTCCCCCCCAGTCCACTCCCAGTCTCTCCCAGTCCCTCCCAGTCCCTCCCAGTCCCTCCCAGTCCCCCCTAGTCCCCCCTAGTCCCTCCCAGTCCCTCCCAGTTCCCTCCCAGTCCCTCCCAGTCCCCTCCCAGTCCCCTCCCAGTCCCCTCCCAGTCCCCTCTCAGTCCCCTCCCAGTCCCTCCCAGTCCCTCCCAGTCCCTCCCAGTCCCCCCTAGTCCCCCCTAGTCCCTCCCAGTCCCTCCCAGTCCCTCCCAGTCCCCTCCAGTCCCTCCCAGTCCCTCCCAGTCCCCTCCCAGTTCCCTCCCAGTCCCTCCCAGTCCCTCCCAGTCCCCTCCCAGTCCCCTCCCAGTCCCCTCCCAGTCCCTCCCAGTCCCCTCCCAGTTCCCTCCCAGTCCCCTCAGTCCCTCACAGTCCCTCCCAGTTCCCTCCCAGTTCCCTCCCAGTTCCCTCCCAGTCCCTCCCAGTCCCTCACAGTCCCTCCCAGTTCCCTCCCAGTTCCCTCCCAGTCCCCTCCCAGTCCCTCCCAGTCCCCTCCAGTCCCCTTCCAGTCCCCTCCAGTCCCCTCCCAGTCCCCCCCCAGTCCCTCCCAGTCCCCTCCCAGTCCCCTCCCAGTCCCTCCCAGTCCCCCCCCAGTCCCCTCCCAGTCCCTCCCAGTTCCCTCCCAGTCCCTCCTCTCCTTTCCCAGTTTGCGCTCAACGCGGGGCTGCGGTTTCGGACGCCGGAGGAATTCTTCCTGGGTTGGGACCCCGCGCCCTTCACCCTCCCGACCTTTGACCCCGTGAGTGACACCCCCTTTTCGGGACCCCCTCCTTTTCATGTCCCCCTTTTTTTGTGTCCCTCCCTTTTTGTGTCCCCCCCTTTTTGTGTCCCCCCCCTTTTGTCCCCCCTTTCCGTGTGTCCCCCCTTTTCCTGTCCCCCCCCTTTTCGTGTCCTCCCTTTTCATGTCCCCCCCTTTTCATGTCCCCCCCTTTTCGTGTCCCCCCTTTTTGTCCCCCCCCCTTTTTGTGACCCCCTTTGTCCCCGCAGCGCTCTCTGGACGCGGCGGCGCCGTCGTGGGACCCCTCCGAGAGCCTCCTCGGCGCCGGCCCTGAGGTGGTGGTGGCCGTCGGCTTCCCCGGAGGTGAGCGCCACCCCGAGCGTGACCCCTGACCCCCAACTCTGACCCCTGACCCCCAACTCTGACCCCAACACTGACCCCTGACCCCAAAATCTAACCCTGACCCCAACTTTGAGCCCAACATTGACCCCTGACCCCATCCTTACCCTCCAAACTCCAATTGTGACCCCCAACTTTGACCCCTCGCCCCAAACCCTGACCCCGAACTTCAACCCTGACCCCTATCCTTGATCTCTGACCCCTAACCTTGGCCTCTGACCCCCAACTGTGACCCCTGACCCCAAACCCTGACTCCAAACTTCAACCCTGACCCCTAACCCTCATCTCTAACCCTCTACTCTGAGCCCTAACCGTGACCCCTGGCCCCAAACCCTGGCCCCTAACCCTCTACCTTGACCCCCAACCTTGACCTCTGACCTCTAACCATGACCCCTAACCCTCTATCCTGACCCCTTAACCCTCTACCTTGACCCCAGTCTTGACCCCTGACCCCTAACTGTGACCCCTAATCCTCTACCCTGACCCCCAGCCTTGACTTTTGACCCCTGTCACTCCTGACCCCCAACCCTGACCCCTAACCCTCTACCTTGACCCCCAACCTTGACCTCTGACCTCTAACCATGACCCCAACCCTCTACCCTGACCCCTGTGACCCCTGACCCCTAACTGTGACCCCTGACCTCTAACCGTGACCCCTAATCCTCTACCCTGACCCCCAGCCTTGACTTTTGACCCCTAACCGTGACCCCTGGCCCCAAACCCTGACCCCTAACCCTCTACCCTGACCCCCAGCCTTGACCCCTGATCCCTAACCCTGACCCCTAATCCTCTACCCTGACCCCCAGCCTTGATCTCTGACCCCTAACTGTCACCCCTGACCCCTAATGCTCTACCTTGACCCCCAACCTTGATCTCTGACCCCTAACTGTGACCCCGGCCCCAAACCCTGACCCGTAACGCTCTACCTTGACCCCCAGCCTTGACCTCTGACCCCTAAGCATGACCCCTGACCCCCAGCCTCTCGTGCTGCCCCCCAGCCGGCAAATCCACCTTCCTGCAGACGCACTTCGTTCCCGCCGGTTACGCCTACGTCAACCGGGTGAGGAGTTGGGGGGTCCCCACGGGGTTTGGGGGTCCCCACGGGGTTTGGGGGTGCCGGGGGTGACCCCGCGTGACCCCCCCGTGTCCCCCCAGGACACTCTGGGCTCGTGGCAGCGCTGTGTGAGCGCCTGCGAGGCCGCGTTGGCCGCCGGCCGCCCCGTGGTCGTCGATAACACCAACCCCGACGTGGAGTCGCGGAAGAGGTGAGGAGGAGGGGGGGGGGACCCCCAAAGCGAGGAGGGGGGGAACCCCAAAAAGCCTGAGGACCCTCCTGAGTTCCCCCCTGACCCCCCCCCAGGTTTGTGGCGTGCGCCGCTGCGGCCGCCGTCCCGTGTCGCTGCCTCCTCTTCACCGCCGACCTGGAGCTGGCGCGGCACAACTGCAGAGTGAGCGCACTGGGAGCGACTGGGAGGGACTGGGAGGGACTGGGAAGCAGGGGGAGGGCACTGGGAGGGACTGGGACGGATTGGGAAGCAGGGAGAGGGCACTGGGAGGGACTGGGAGCTACTGGGAGGGGACTGGGAGGGACTGGGAAGCAGCGGGAGGGCACTGGGAGGGACTGGGAAGTAGGGGGAGGGCACTGGGAGCTACTGGGAAGCAGGAAGAGGGCACTGGGAGGGACTGGGATGGACTGGGAGGGTAGTGGGAAGCAGGGTGAGGGCACTGGGAGGGACTGGGAGCTACTGGGAGGGTAATCAGAAGTAGGGGAAGGGCACTGGGAGGGATGGGGAGGGACTGGGAGGGACTGGGAAGCACGGGGAGGGCACTGGGAGGGACTGGGAGGGGAGTGGGAAGCAGGGGGAGGGCACTGGGAGGGACTGGGAAGTAGGAGGAGGGCACTGGGAGCTACTGGGAAGCAGGAAGAGGGCACTGGGAGGGACTGGGATGGACTGGGAGGGTAGTGGGAAGCAGGGTGAGGGCACTGGGAGGGACTGGGAGGGTAATCAGAAGTAGGGGAAGGGCACTGGGAGGGATGGGGAGGGACTGGGAGGGACTGGGAAGCACGGGGAGGGCACTGGGAGGGACTGGGAGGGGAGTGGGAAGCAGGGGGAGGGCACTGGGAGGGACTGGGAGGGGACTGGGAAGTAGGAGGAGGGTACTGGGAGGGACTGGGAGCTACTGGGAGGGTAATCGGAAGTAGGGGAAGGGCACTGGGAGGGATGGGGAGGGACTGGGAAGCAGGGGGAGGGCACTGGGAGGTATTGGGAAGCATGGGGAGGGGACTGGGAGGGACTGGGAGCTACTGGGAAGCAGGGAGAGGGCACTGGGAGGGACTGGGATGGACTGGGAAGCAGGGGGAGTGTACTGGGAGGCACTGGGAGCTACTGGGAGGGTACTGGGAATCGGGGGGAGGGCACTGGGAGCTACTGGGAGGGTAATCGGAAGTAGGGGAAGGGCACTGGGAGGGACTGGGAGCTACTGGGAGGGTAATCAGAAGCAGGGGGAGGGCACTGGGACGGACTGGGAGGGCACCGGGAGCTACGGAAAGGGGCACTGGGATGAACTGGGGGGCACTGGGAGGCAGCCCTGACCCCCCGCCCCCCCAGTTCCGGGAGATGACGGAGAGCGATCACATCCCCATCACCGACGTCGTCCTCCACGGATACCGGTGAGGGCGATTTGGGGGTCCGGGGGGGGATTTGGGGGACACGGAAGGGGTTTGGGGGAGTCAGAGGGTTTTTTTTGGGGGGTCCTGAGGAACTGGGGGGGGTTGGGAAGGCTTTTAGGTGGAATCCTGGAGGGTTTTTTGGGGTGCTGGGGGGGTCCTGAAGGGTTTGGGGGGGTCAGGACAAGGTTGGGGGGTTTGGGGGGGGGCTTTAGGGGTCCTGGAGGGTTTTGGGGGGTCAGGAGGGGTCCTGAAGGGTTTGGGGGGGTCAGAAGGGACTTTCGGGGTCCTGAAGGGTTTTGGGGGGGGTCAGGAGGGGTCCTGAAGGGTTTGGGGGGGTCAGAAGGGACTTTAGGGGTCCTGGGAGGTCAGGAGGGGTCCTGGAGGGTTTGGGGGGTCAGGAGGGACTTTAAGGGTCCTAAAGGGTTTGGGGGTTCAGAAGGCACTTTCAGGGTCAGGAGGGACTTTAGGGGTCCTGGAGGGTTTTGGGGGGTCAGGAGGGACTTTAGGGGTCCTGGAGGGTTTTGGGGGGTCAGGAGGGACTTTAGGGGTCCTGAAGGGTTTGGGGGTGTCAGGAGGGACTTTAGGGGTCCTGGAGGGTTTTGGGGGGTCAGGAGGGACTTTAGGGGTCCTGGAGGGTTTTGGGGGGCTCTTTGGGGGGTGTTTGGGGGATGGTGGGGTTCCCGGGAGGGGTTTCTTTTTGGGGGGCTCTGTTCCGACGGTTCCTTTTCGCCCTCAGGAGCCGTTTCGTCGCCCCCTCTCTCGCTGAGGGCTTTTCCTCCATTCTGCGCATTCGCTTCGTTCCGCGTTTCGGGGATCCCTCCCGGCAGCGCCTCTTCCTGCAGTTCAGCGCCGGATGAGCCCCCCCGGAACCCCCCCGAACCCCAATAAAGGCACTACAACCCCCCCCCCCCCTTCAATCTGGATTCCTCTCTGTGAATCCAACACCCCCCATCCTTTCCACCCCCCCATAATCTGGATCACCCCCCCCCCATGGATTCCTCCCTTCTTCTGCCCCTAATCCGGATTCAACCCTAAACCGGATTGCTCCCCCCCAATCCGGATTGCTCCCCCCCAATCCGGATTGCCCCCCCTAATCTGAATTGCCCCCCCTAATCTGCATTTCCCCCCCCCAATCTGGATCGCTCCCCCAATTCAAATTGCTCCCCACAATCTGGATTGCCCCTCCAATCTGAGTTGCTCCCCCCCTAATCCGGATTGCCCCCCCAATATGAATTGCCCCCCCCCTAATCTGGGTTGGTCCCCCCCTAATCTGAATTGCTCCCCCTAATCTGGATTGCACCCCCAACTCGAATTGCCCCCCATAATCTGGATTGGCTGCCAATCTGAACTGCTCCCCCCAATCTGGATTATCCCTCCTAATCTGGATTGGCCCCCAATCTGAATTGCCCCCCCCAAATCTGGATTGCCCCCCCCCAATCTGAACTGCTCCCCCCCAATCCGGATTGCCCCCCATAATCTGAATCGCTCCCCCTAATCTCGATTGCCCCCCCCAATATGGATCCCCTCCATCCTTCCCCCCCCCCTTTCCCGACTCCCGTTCCAAATCCGGGTTTGGTTTTATTGTACAGGGGGGGTCGGGGGGGGGTCGGGGGCTCTCAGGCCGTTTCCATGGTTTCACCCTCTGTGGGGAGATGGGGGGGGGTGTGACACCTCTGGGGGTCCCCAAACCCCCTCCCCATGTCCCCCCCACTGCCCCCTCCCTGACCTCATTGAACACAAACACTTCCCCGTGTCCCCCCCATGTCCCCTCAGTGCCCCCCCATCCCCAGTATCCCCACACGTCCCCCCAGTGTCCCCCCCCAATCTCCAGTGTCTCCCCCATCCCCCATGTCCCCCCCCCGTGTCCCCCACTGTCCCCTCCCTGACCTCATTGAACAGAAACACTTCCCCGTGTCCCCCCAATCCCCAGGGTCCCCCCATCCCCATGTACCCCCCCGTCCCCCAATTGTCCCCCTGTCCCCCCATTATCCTCATGTCCCCCCCGTGTCCCCAGTGTCCCCGGTTTCCCCCCCATCCCCAGTGCCCCCCGCCATGTCCCCCCAATCCCCGTGTCCTCCCAGTGTCCCCCCTATCCCCAGTGCCCCCCCATCCCCAGTGTCCCCCCGTGTCCCCTCATGTCCCCCCCATCCCCGGTGTCCCCGTGGTGTCCCCACTGTCCCCTCCCTGACCTCATTGAACACAAACACTTCCCCGTGTCCCCCCATCCCCAGTGTCCCCCCACTGTCCCCCCCGTCCCTCTGTCCCCATGTCCCTCCAGTGCCCCCCCCATCCCCAGTGTCCCCCCATGTCCCCTCAGTGTACCCCCATCCCCACTGTCCCCCCAGTGTCCCCCCCCGTCCCCCCGTGTCCCCCCCAATCCCCAGTGCCCTCCCATCCCCCCCACTGTCCCCTCACTGAGTTCGTTGAACAGAAACACTTCCCCACATCCCCCCATGTCCCCCCCATCCCCGGTGTCCCCCCCCCGTGTCCCCCCCATCCCCAGTGTCCCCCCATCCCCAGTGTCCCCCCATGTCCCCCCCATCCCCGGTGTCCCCCCCCCGTGTCCCCCCCAATCCCCAGTGCCCTCCCATCCCCCCCACTGTCCCCTCACTGAGTTCATTGAACAGAAACACTTCCCCACATCCCCTGGTGTCCCCCCCCATCCCCGGTGTCCCCCCATCCCCAGTGTCCCCCCCGTGTCCCCTCATGTCCCCCCAGTGTCCCCCCTGTCCCCATATCCTCCCCCCGTCCCCATGTCCCCCCCCACTGTCCCCTCCCTGACCTCATTGAACAGAAACATTTCCCCGTGTCCCCCCCATCCCCGGTGTCCCCCCACTCCCCCGTGTCCCCCGGTGTCCCCCGCTGTCCCCTCACTGAGTTCGTTGAAGAGAAACACCTCCCCACGTCCCCCCATGTCCTCCCCATCCCCAGTGCCCCCCCCATCCCCGGTGTCCCCCCTGTCCCCCGTGTCCCCCCCCAATCCCCGGTGTCCCCCCCACTCCCCGGTGTCCCCCCGGTGTCCCCCGCTGTCCCCTCACTGAGTTCGTTGAAGAGAAAGGCCTCCTGGTACTCGCGCAGGTACTGAGTGGAGCGCGACTCGTCCAGGAACAGCGAATACACGCGTTTGATGTCCTCCACCTGCACCTCTGTGCCCTGGGGGGGACACGGGGGGGTCACACCCCGACATCGGCCCCCCCCGAGGGAGCCAGGAGGGGAGATCCATCGCCAGACACCCCAAAAGGCTTCGTGTCCACCTTGGGGGCCACCAGGGTGGATCCTGGGATCTCAGCATCCCCGAAGGGATCCAAACCCTCCCCGAAGGGATCCAGGATCCATCTCCAGACACCCCAAAAGGCTCTGCGCCCATCTTGGGGTCCACCAGGATGGATCCCGGGATCTGCTCTCTCCCAAAATGGATCCAAACCCTCCCAGACGTGATCCAGGATCCATCTCCAGACACCCCAAAAGGCTCTGTGTCCACCTTGGGGTCCACCACGATGGATCCTGGGATCTACGCATCCCTAAAGGGATCCAGGATCCATCTCCAGGCCCCACAAAATGTTCTGTGTCCACCTTGGAGGCCACCAGGGTGGATCTTGGCCTCCCCAAAGGGATCCCAACCCTCCCCGATGGGATCCAAGATGGGAGATCCATCTCCAGGCACCCCCAAAAAGGCTTCGTGTCCACCTTGGAGGCCACCTGGGTGGATCCTGGGATCTGCTCTCCCCCAAAACGGATCCAGGATCCATCTCCAGCCGCCCCAAAAGGCTCTGTGCCCATCTTGGGGTCCACCAGGGTGGATCCTGGGATCTCTGCCTCCCCAAACGGATCCAAACCCTCCCCGAAGGGATCCAGGATCCATCTCCAGACACCCCAAAAGGCTCTGCGCCCATTCTGGGGGCCACCAGGGTGGATCTGGAGATCTCGGCCTCCCCGAAGAGATCCAGGATCCATCTCCAGCCCCCCCCAAAAGGCTCTGTGCCCATCTTGGGGTCCACCAGGGTGGATCCTGGGATCTACTGCCTCCCAAAATGGATCCCAACCCTCCCCGAAGGGATCCAGGATCCATCTCCAGAGACCCCCAAAATGTTCCGTGTCCACCTTGGAGGCCACCAGGATGGATCCCGGGATCTGCTCTCTCCCCAAACGGATCCAAACCCTCCCAGACACAATCCAGGATCCATCTTCAGCCCCCCGAGAAGGCTCTGTGCCCATCTTGGGGTCCACCAGGGTGGATCCTGGGATCTACGCATCCCCAAAGGGATCCAGGATCCATATCCAGACACCCCCAAAACGTTCTGTGTCCACGTTGGGGTCCACCAGGGTGGATCTTGGCCTCCCCAAAGGGATCCCAACCCTCCCCGATGGGATCCAAGATGGGAGATCCATCTCCAGGCCCCCCCAAAAGGCTTCATGTCCACCTTGGAGGCCACCAGGGTGGATCTTGGCCTCCCCAAAGGGATCCCAACCCTCCCCGATGGGATCCAAGATGGGAGATCCATCTCCAGGCACCCCCAAAAAGGCTTCATGTCCACCTTGGAGGCCACCAGGGTGGATCTTGGCCTCCCCAAAGGGATCCCAACCCTCCCCAAAGGGATCCAAGATGGGAGATCCATCTCCAGCACCCCCAAAAAGGTTTCATGTCCACCTTGGAGGCCACCAGGCTGGATCCTGGGATCTGCTCTCCCCCAAAACGGATCCAGGATCCATCTCCAGCCGCCCCAAAAGGTTTCGTGTCCACCTTGGGGCCCACCAGGGTGGATCCTGGGATCTGCTGCCTCCCAAAGGGATCCCAACCCTCCCCAAAGGGATCCAGGATCCATCTCCAGACACCCCAAAATGTTCCGTGTCCACCTTGGGGTCCACCAGGGTGGATCTTGGCCTCCCCAAAGGGATCCAGGATCCATCTCCAGTCCCCCCAAAAGGCTTTGTGTCCACCTTGGGGTCCACCAGGATGGATCCTGGGATCTGCTCTCCCCCAAAACGGATCCAGGATCCATCCCCAGCCCCCCCAAATGTTCCGTGTCCACCTCGGGGTCCCCCAGGGCGGACCCGCGCCCACCTTGCGCTTGCGGGCCACCAGGCTGGCGGCCGTGATCAGCTGAATGGCGTAACGCAGTGACGTCTCCAACCCGATGCGCGTCAGCACCGAATACGCGTCCTCCGTCATCTCCACGTCCTCCTCCTCGCACCTACGGGGGCAGAAAGGGGCCTTAGGGGGCACCTGGGGGGGTTTGGGGGTGTCTCCGCGGACCCGGAAGGAGGTTGGGAGGCACTCAGGAGGATCTGAAGGAGCGTTGAGACGATTTTGGGGAGGTTATGGGGGATCTGGAGGGGCACTGAGGGGGTTTTAGGGGGCACTAAAGAGGATTTGGGGGGTTTTGAGGAGTTCTGGTGGGCGCTGAGGGGGTTTTGGGGTACCCTAAAAGGGAACTGGGGGACAGGGGATGAACACTGAGGAGTTTTGGGGCACCCTGGGGGATCTGGAGGGGCACTGAGGGGGTTTTAGGGGGCCCTGAAGAGGATTTGGGGTGTTTTGAGGAATTCTGGTGGGCGCTGAGGGGGTTTTGGGGTACCCTAAAAGGGAACTGGGGGACAGGGGATGAACACTGAGGGGTTTTGGGGCACCCTGGGGGATCTGGAGGGGCACTGAGGCGGTTTTAGGGGGCCCTGAAGAGGATTTGGGGTGTTTTGAGGAGTTCTGGTGGGCACTGAGAGGGTTTTGGGGTGCCCTAGGAGGGTTGGGGGACAATGGATGGACATTTGGGGGTTTTGGGGCACCCTGAGAGATCTGGAGGAACCCTGAGAGCGCTTTGGGGGTCCCTGGAGAGGTACTGAAGGGATTTTGGGGTGCCCTGAGCGATCTGGAGGAACCCTGAGGGCGCTTTGGGGGTCCCTGGAGAGGTACTGAAGGGATTTTGGGGTGCCCTGAGCGATCTGGAGGAACCCTGAGGGCGCTTTGGGGGTCGCCGGAGAGGTACTGAAGGGATTTTGGGGTGCCCTGAGCGATCTGGAGGAACCCTGAGAGCGCTTTGGGGGTCCCTGGAGAGGTACTGAAGGGATTTTGGGGTGCCCTGAGCGATCTGGAGGAACACTGAGGGCGCTTTGGGGGTCCCTGGAGGGGTACTGAAGGGATTTTGGGGTACTGAAGGGATTTTGGGGTGCCCTGAGCGATCTGGAGGAACCCTGAGGGCGCTTTGGGGGTCCCTGGAGGAGTACTGAATGGATTTTGGGGTGCCCTGAGAGATCTGGAGGAACCCTGAGGGCGCTTTGGGGGTCCCTGGAGAGGTACTGAACAGATTTTGGGGTACTGAAGGGATTTTGGGGTGCCCTGAGCGATCTGGAGGAACCCTGAGGGCGCTTTGGGGGTCCCTGGAGGAGTACTGAAGGGATTTTGGGGTGCCCTGAGCGATCTGGAGGAACCCTGAGAGCGCTTTGGGGGTCCCTGGAGAGGTACTGAAGGGATTTTGGGGTGCCCTGAGCGATCTGGAGGAACACTGAGGGCGCTTTGGGGGTCCCTGGAGGGGTACTGAAGGGATTTTGGGGTACTGAAGGGATTTTGGGGTGCCCTGAGCGATCTGGAGGAACCCTGAGGGCGCTTTGGGGGTCCCTGGAGGGGTACTGAAGGGATTTTGGGGTGCCCTGAGCGATCTGGAGGAACCCTGAGGGCGCTTTGGGGGTCCCTGGAGGGGTACTGAAGGGATTTTGGGGTGCCCTGAGCGATCTGGAGGAACCCTGAGGGCGCTTTGGGGGTCCCTGGAGGGGTACTGAAGAGATTTTGGGGTACTGAAGGGATTTTGGGGTGCCCTGAGAGATCTGGAGGAACCCTGAGGGCGCTTTGGGGGTGCCCTGGACGGGTACTGAAAGGATTTTGAGGCCCTGGAAAGAACTGGGGGGGCTGCAGAGCATTCTGGGGTGTCCTAGAGCATCTGGAGGCACTGAGGACGTTTTTGGGGTGCCCCGGGGAGTTTTGGGGTGCCCCTACCTTATCTTGAGGATCTGTTTGGTCTCTTTGTCGCTGTAGGGAGCGGTGGAGATGATGAGCAGCCGATCCAGGAGGTCGATGGGGAGCCCGTGGGGGCTCTGGTAGTTCGTTCCCCGAATCCTAAGGGAGGTAAAGGGGTGGCATTTAGACTCTGGGGGGGACCCCTGCACCCCAAATTTCACCTCCTGGACCCCCCTTTTCTTTCTTATACCGCGTGATGCCGCGGTTGGTGGCCATGATGAGCACAGGAGCCATATCGCTCTCCAGCGCTCGGTTGAGGAAGGAAAAGCACTCGATGTCCAACATGTGCACCTCATCGATGAACAGCACCTGAGGGGGGGACAATTATGGGGGGCAGAGAATTTGGGGGGGCTCAGGGAAGGGGGGGGGGGGGGGGGTTCCCAGCTCACCCCCGGGATGACTTCGGCTTTGCCTTCCTCGCGCCACTCGGCCACTTTGGCGTTGATTTGCTCCCGCACCTCCATCTTGATCTCACCGGTGTCACCTGCGGGGGGTCGGGGAAGGGTTATGGGGGGGCTGGGGGGGATTTAGGGGGGGCTGGGGGGGTCTCGGAGGGGTTATGGGGGGGCTGTGGGGGATTTAGGGGGACTGGGGGGATCTCGGAGGGGTTATGGGGGGGCTGGGGGTGATTTAGGGGGAGCTGGGGGTGATTTGGGGGGACTGGGGGGGTTTCAGAGGGGATATGGCGGGACTGGGGGGGGTCTTGGAGGGGTTATGGGGGGTCTGGGGGTGATTTAGGGGGGCTGGGGGGGATCTCGGAGGGGTTATGGGGGGGCTGGGGGTGATTTAGGGGGGCTGGGGGGGTCTCAGAGGGGTTATGGGGGGGCTGGGGGTGATTTAGGGGGGCTGGGGGGGTCTCAGAGGGGTTATGGGGGGGTCTGGGGATGATTTAGGGGAGCTGGGGGGGCTCTGGGAGGGGTTATGGGGGGGTCTGGGGGTGATTTAGGGGGACTGGGGGGGATCTCGGAGGGGTTATGGGGGGGCTGGGGGTGATTTAGGGGAGCTGGGGGGGATCTCGGAGGGGTTATGGGGGGGCTGGGGGTGATTTAGGGGGGCTGAGGGTGATTTAGGGGTGCTGGGGGATCTCGGAGGGGTTATGGGGGGGCTGAGGGTGATTTAGGGGTGCTGGGGGGGATCTCGGAGGGGTTATGGGGGGGCTGGGGGTGATTTAGGGGAGCTGGGGGGGGTCTTGGAGGGGTTATGGGGGGGTCTGGGGGTGATTTAGGGGGACTGGGGGGGATCTCGGAGGGGTTATGGGGGGGCTGGGGGTGATTTAGGGGGGCTGAGGGTGATTTAGGGGTGCTGGGGGATCTCGGAGGGGTTATGGGGGGGCTGAGGGTGATTTAGGGGTGCTGGGGGGGATCTCGGAGGGGTTATGGGGGGGCTGGGGGGGATTTAGGGGTGCTGGGGGGGATCTCGGAGGGGTTATGGGGGGGCTGGGGGTGATTTAGGGGAGCTGGGGGGGGTCTTGGAGGGGTTATGGGGGGGTCTGGGGGTGATTTAGGGGGACTGGGGGGGATCTCGGAGGGGTTATGGGGGGGCTGGGGGTGATTTAGGGGGGCTGAGGGTGATTTAGGGGTGCTGGGGGATCTCGGAGGGGTTATGGGGGGGCTGAGGGTGATTTAGGGGTGCTGGGGGGGATCTCGGAGGGGTTATGGGGGGGCTGGGGGGGATTTAGGGGGGCTGAGGGTGATTTAGGGGTGCTGGGGGATCTCGGAGGGGTTATGGGGGGGCTGGGGGGGTTTCAGAGGGGTTATGGGGGGGTCTGGGGGTGATTTAGGGGGACTGGGGGGTCTCAGAGGGGATATGGGGGGGACTGGGGGGGGTCTCGGAGGGGTTATGGGGGGGCTGGGAGTGATTTAGAGGGGCTGGGGGGGTCTCAGAGGGGATATGGGGGGGCTGGGGGTGATTTAGGGGGAGCTGGGGGGGGTTTCAGAGGGGTTATGGGGGGGGCTGGAGGTGATTTAAGGGGACTGGGGGGCTCTGGGAGGGGTTATGGGGGGGCTGGGGGTGATTTGGGGGGGCTGGGGGGGTCTCAGAAGGGATAATAGGGGGGCTGGGGGTGATTTAGGGGGGCTGGGGGGGGTCTTGGAGGGGTTATTGGGGGGCTGGGGGGGATTTAGGGGGAGCTGGGGGTGATTTGGGGGGACTGGGGGGGTCTCAGAGGGGATATGAGGGGGCTGGGGGTGATTTGTGGGCAGTTGTGGGGCAGGAAAGGCCATTGTGGGGCAGCTATGGGGCAGGAAAGGCCGTTGGGGGGCAGGAAAGGCTGTTGTGGGGCAGCCGGGAGGGCATGAAAAGCAGTTGTGGGGCAGTTGTGGGGCAGGAAAGGCTGTTGTGGGGCAGCCGGGAGAGCATGAAAGGCAGTTGTGGGGCACTTGTGGGGCAGGAAAGGCCGTTGTGGGGCAGCCGGGGTGGCAAGAAAGGCAGTTGTGGGGCAGAAAAGGCAGTTGTGGGGCAGGAAAGGCCGTTGTGGGGCAGTTGTGGGGCAGGAAAAGCAGTTGTGGGGCAGTTGTGGGGCAGGAAAGGCTGTTGTGGGGCAGCCGGGAGGGCATGAAAGGCAGTTGTGGGGCACTTGTGGGGCAGGAAAGGCCGTTGTGGAGCGCTCAGAACGCACTTAAGGAGGACGAAGGCGCTCTGGGCTGGAGAGGGGCAGTTTGGGGGCTCCCAGAGCAGTTGTGGGGCCGCTGTGGGGCCGCTATGGGGCTGCTATGGGGCAGCTATGGGGCAGCTATGGGTCAGACCTGAGAAGAGGGCGAGGAAGCCCTGCGTGCGGCTGTTGATGACATCGATCTCGTGCAGCGACACCGTGTGCACCACCTCTTTGCGCTTTTGCAGTTCCCCATCCGGACACTGCACGAACTTCGTCTGCGATGTGGGGGGGAACGACGACAAAAGAGATCAAAAATGGGGTTCAGGGACCCCCCCTCTGCCCCACGGCTGCCCCCCAAGT
Organism: Cuculus canorus; assembly: GCF_017976375.1. NCBI lineage: Eukaryota > Metazoa > Chordata > Aves > Cuculiformes > Cuculidae > Cuculus > Cuculus canorus. The sequence goes on from NC_071433.1 coordinate 595,057, forward strand.
GCCCCTGGGCCCCACCTGCGCGCCCATAGCGTCGTAGTCCCGCGCCCGCGTGAAGGAGCGCCCCAGCTTCGAGATCTTCCCCGTGGCTTTGTCGATGGTGATGACGTCGCTGGGGGGGGGGTGATCAGCTGGATTTTGGGGGTCCCCCTCCATATTTTGGGGTCCCTCCTCCTCCCTTCACTCTCCTTTTTTTCTCCCCCGCTCCAAATAAGAGCTCCCTACCCCAATTTTGGGGTGTTCTCCCTCCACTTTGGGCCAATTCACCCCAATTTTGGGGTCCCCCACTCCAATTAAGAGCCTTCTACCCCAATTTTGGGGTGCTCCCCCTCCACTTTGGGCCAATTCACCCCAATTTTGGGGTGTTCCCCCCCATTTTGGGCCAATTCACCCCAATTTTGGGGTCCCCCACTCCAATTAAGATCCCCCTACCCCAATTTTGGGGTGTTCCCCCTCCACTTTGGGCCAATTCACTCCAATTTTGGGGTCCCCCACTCCAATTAAGAGCCCTCTACCCCAATTTTGGGGGGGTTCCCCTCCACTTTGACCCAATTCACCCCAATTTTGGGGTCCCCCACTCCAATTAAGATCCCCCTACCCCAATTTTGGGGTGTTCCCCTCCACTTTGACCCAATTCACCCCGATTTTGGGGTCCCCCACTCCAATTAAGATCCCTCTACCCCAATTTTGGGGTTCTCCCCCTCCACTTTGACCCAATTCACCCCGATTTTGGGGTCCCCCACTCCAATTAAGATCCCTCTACCCCAATTTTGGGGTGTTCCCCTCCACTTTGAGCCAATTCACCCTGATTTTGGGGTCCCCCACTCCAATTAACAGCCCCCTACCCCAATTTTGGGGTGTTCCCCCCCCATTTTGGGCCAATTCACCACGATTTTGGGGTTCCCCACTCCAATTAAGAGCCCCCTACCCCAATTTTGGGGCGTTCCCCCTCCACTTTGGGCCAATTCACCCCGATTTTGGGGTGTTCCCCTCCACTTTGGGCCAATTCACCCCGATTTTGGGGCGTTCCCCTCCACTTTGGGCCAATTCACCCCAATTTTGGGGTGTTCCCCCTCCACTTTGGGCCAATTCACCCCAGTTTTGGGGTCCTCCACTCCAATTAAGAACCCCCTACCCCAATTTTGGGGTGTTCCCCTCCATTTTGGGCCAATTCACCCTGATTTTGGGGTCCCCCACTCCAATTAAGATCCCCCTACCCCAATTTTGGGGTGTTCCCCTCCACTTTGACCCAATTCACCCCAATTTTGGGGTCCCCCACTCCAATTAAGATCCCCCTACCCCAATTTTGGGGTGTTCCCCCTCCACTTTGAGCCAATTCACCCCAATTTTGGGGTCCCCCACTCCAATTAAGATCCCCCTACCCCAATTTTGGGGTGTTCCCCTCCACTTTAGGCCAATTCAACCCAATTTTGGGGTCCCCCACTCCAATTAAGATCCCTCTACCCCAATTTTGGGGTGTTCCCCCTCCACTTTGACCCAATTCACCCCAATTTTGGGGTCCCCCACTCCAATTAAGAGCCCCTACCCCAATTTTGGGGTGCTCCCCCTCCACTTTGACCCAATTCACTCCAATTTTGGGGTCCCCCACTCCAATTAAGAGCCCTCTACCCCAATTTTGGGGGTTCCCCCTCCACTTTGGGCCAATTCACCCCAATTTTGGGGTGTTCCCCTCTACTTTAAGCCAATTCACCCCGATTTTGGGCTCCCCCACTCCAATTAAGATCCCCCTACCCCAATTTTGGGGGGTTCCCCTCCACTTTAGGCCAATTCACCCCAATTTTGGGGTGCTCCCCCTCCACTTTGACCCAATTCACCCCGATTTTGGGGTTCCCCACCCCATTCCAACACCGCAGGCGCCATTTCAAGCTCCTCCTGCCCCATTTCAGGGTCTATTTCAGGGTCCCCACCCCAATTTTGGGGTCTCCCACTCCAATTAAGAGCCCCCCACCCCAATTTTGGGGTGCCCCCCCCTCCGCCCTGATTTTGGGGTCCCCACTCACCCCGCCTGGACCTTCTCCTTGGTGAGAGATTCGATCATTTTGGTGCCGAGGTCATAAATCGTCTCCATTTCTGTTGTTTTCAGCGTCAACTTTCCCACCTTCGTGCCCTGAAACATTTTGGGGTGCCACGATTGGAATTTGGGGGGCCCCGATTGGACTTTTTGGGGTCCCTGAGTAGATTTTGGGGCTCCCTGATGGATATTTTGGGTCCCTGATGGATTCTTTGGGTCCCCAAGGGAATTTTGGGGTCACCTGAGAGAACTTTTGTGGTGCCTCGAGGGGATTTTTGGGGCTCCCCAACAGAACTTTTGGGCCCCTGATGGAATTTGGGGTTCCCCGATTGGACTTTTGGGGTCCCCAAGAAGATTTTGGGGCTCCCTGATGGATATTTTGGGTCCCTGATGGATTCTTTGGGCCCCCAAGAGAATTTTGGGGTCACCTGAGAGAACTTTTGTGGTGCCTCAAGGAGATTTTTGGGGCTCCCCAATAAAACTTTTGGGCTCCTGATAGAATTTGGGGGGCCCCGATTGGACTTTTCGGGTCCCCGAGAAGATTTTGGGGCTCCCTGATGGATATTTTGGGTCCCCGATGGATTCTTTGGATCCCCAAGGGAATTTTGGGGTCACTTGAGAGAACTTTTGTGGTGCCTTAAGGGGATTTTTGGGGCTCCCCAACAGAACTTTTGGGCCCCGATGGAATCTGGGGGGCCCTGATTGGATTTTTGGGGTCCCCGAGAGAATTTGGGGGACACCTGAGGGGATTTGGGGACTCCCTGATGGATTTCGGGGTACCCCGAGTGATATTTTTTGATCCCTGATGGATTCTTTGTTCCTCTGAGAGGACTTTGGAGGCCCCAAAGACCATTTTGGAGGCCCCAAAGACCACTTTGGAGGCCCCAAAGACCACTTTGGAGACACCAAAGACCATTTTGGAGGCCCCAAAGAGGACTTTGGAGGCCCCAAAGACCATTTTGGAGGCCCCAAAGAGGACTTTGGGGTTCCACGATGACATTTTTACATCCCTGATAGATTTTTGGGGTCCCCCGAGGGCTATTTTTTGGGGTGCTCACCGTGCCGGTGGCCGGGCGGTCAATCTGGACCTCCACTACCTCTCCCTCGATGATTTCCGTCTCTTCTCTGCGCCCCAAAACCCAACAAAAAGATCAAAACCGAAGAACGAGAAGACCTCAAACCACCCCAAAATCCCCCCAAAACGCGGCGAACCCCCCAAAACCCTACGAAACACCCCCAAAACTTGAGGCCTCACTTGATACGGACTCCGATGGATCGGCGGAAAGCCTGCGTGAGCGCTTCCGTTCGGCTCATCTCCAGCGAGAAGATCTCGCTGCCGGCGATGGCCGTGAACGGCGTATCCGGGCCCAACGCCTGCGCCATTCCTGATGGATAAACCAAAAAGGATATTTTGGGGTGAATTCCGGCTATTTTAGGGGAGACCAAAGCTCGGGGAAGGAGCGGGAACGCACCCATGGCGATGGCGGTCTTGCCCGTGCCGGGTTGGCCGGCGATGAGGACGGCTCTTCCGGCGATTTTGCCCTCTTTGATCATCTCGAGGATGACGCCGGCGGCTCGGCGCGCCGCCAGCTGCCCCACCATGCCCTGAGACACCTGCAAAAGGGGGGGCACGGGGCAGTTTGGGGGGGCACAGGAGGCTACACCCCAAAATTCGAACCCATCGCCAACCCTAAAGAGAGCGATCCCTTCAAGGCCCCTCCGCCATTGCGGCCCTCAACCCTCAGGGCCTCTCCATCACCTCAGGGACCCCCAAATCCCTTCAAGCCCCCCCCTTTACCCCTCTGGGACCCTCCATCACCTCAGGGACCCCCAAATCCCTTCAAGCCCCCCCCCTTCACCCCTCAGGGCCTCTCCATCACCTCAGGGACCCCCAAATCCCTTCAAGACCCCCCCTTTACCCCTCTGGGACCCTCCATCACCTCAGGGACCCCCAAATCCCTTCAAGCCCCCCCCCTTCACCCCTCAGGGCCTCTCCATCACCTCAGGGACCCCCAAATCCCTTCAAGCCCCCCCCCCTTTACCCCTCTGGGACCCTCCATCACCTCAGGGACCCCCAAATCCCTTCAAGCCCCCCCCCTTCACCCCTCAGGGCCTCTCCATCACCTCAGGGACCCCCAAATCCCTTCAGGCCCCCCCTCACCCCTCAGGGCCTCTCCATCACCTCAGGGACCCCCAAATCCCTTCAAGCCCCCCCTTCACCCCTCAAGACCTCTCCACCACCTCAGGGACCCCCCCAAGACCCCCAAAATGCCTTCACGCCCCCCTCAATTGCCCCCCTCACCCCTCAGGACCTCTCCATCACCTCAGGGACCCCCAAATCCCTTCAAGCCCCCCCATCACCCCTCAAGACCCCTCCATCACCTCAGGGACCCCCAAAATCCCTTCAAGCCCCCCCTCAATTGCCCCCTTCACCCCTCAAGACCCCTCCATCACCTCAGGGACCCCCCCAAGACCCCCAAAATCCCTTCAAGCCCCCCCTCAATTGCCCCCCTCACCCCTCAGGACCCCTCCATCACCTCAGGGACTCCCCCAAGACCCCCAAAATGCCTTCACGCCCCCCTCAATTGCCCCCCTCACCCCTCAGGACCCCTCCATCACCTCAGGAACCCCCCCAAATCCCTTCAAGCCCCCCCTCAATTGCCCCCCTCACCCCTCAGGACCCCCTAACCTCCCCCCCCACAGGACCCTCAAAAGCCAAATGATCCCCAAACCCTCTCAGGGCCCCCCTCAATCGCCTCAGGACCCCCAAAATCCCCTCCATTCCCCCCTTCAGGACCCCAACTCCCCCCCCAATTATCCCATTTACCCCTCAGGACCCCCAAAACACCCTGAACCCCCCCCCAATTGCCGCCTTCACCGCTCAGGACCCCCCCAATCCCCTCAGGGCCCCCCCAATCCCCTCAGGACCCCCCAATCCCCTCAGGGCCCCCCCCCTACACCCCAAAAAGAGCGATGGCCGTACCTGGCGCGGCTCGAGCGCGTCGTCCAAGCCGAGGCCGCGGATGTGGGAATGAGCACCTGAGAAAAAAAGGGGAGGGGGGGGATGAAGTGGGGGAACCCCCCCTCTCCCAGCACCCCCAAATTGAGGGGAGGGGCACCCCCAGAGCGAAGGGTCCTCACCGATCCGCTCAATCCTCGTCACATCCCGAACCTCCGGCACTTTTGTTGTCTGAGGAAGGGGGGGGATCGAAAGAGGTGTGAGACCCCCCCCCCAAAATCCTCTCATCGTACCCCAAAGGCCTTCAGGGTCCCCCCCAAATCTGCTCATTCCTCAGCCCCAAACCTCTCAGGACCCCCATAGATGTCCACAGGGGACCCCAAATGCCCTCAAGACCCTCCTAATCTCCTCAGACCCCCCCCCCCCAGATCCCAAAATATCCCCTCCGGACCCCCAAACAACCCTCAACTCCCCCCCAACCAATCAGGATCCTCCGCAACCTCCCCCCAAGACCCCCCAAAATCCTTCCAAACCCCCCCAGTCCCCTTAGGACCCCCCCAAACCCTTCTAGACCCCCCAAAACCCTTCCAACCCCCCCCCAGTCCCCTTAGGACCCCCCCAAACCCTTCTAGACCACCAAACCCCACCTCAACCCCTGCCATTCTCCCCCAAAAACCACTCAAGCACCCCCCCAATTGCCCCCCTCACCCCTCAGGACCCCTCAAAACCCCCTCAGGACCCCTCAAAACCTCTTCCATCACATCAGGGCCCCCCCATTGTCTCATTCATCCCTCAGGACTTCCCCCCTAAACCCCCCAATATCCCTTCAAGCCCCCCCTCAATTGCCCCTCTCACCCCTCAACACCTCTCCATCACCTCAGGGACCTCCTCAAGACCCCCAAAATCCCTTCAAGCCCCCCCTCAATTGCCCCTTCACCCCTCAAGATCTCTCCATCACTTCAGGGACCCCCCCAAGACCCCTAAAATCTCTTCAAGCCCCCCCTCAATTGCCCCCTTCACCCCTCAAGACCCCTCCATCACCTCAGGGACCCCCCAAGACCCCCAATATCCCTTCAAGCCCCCCCTCCATTGCCCCCCTCACCCCTCAAGACCCCCTAACCTCCCCCCCCCCCCCAGGACCCTCAAAACCCAAATGATCCCCAAACCCTCTCAGGGCCCCCCTCAATCGCCTCAGGATCCCCAAAATCCCCTCCATTCCCCCCTTCAGGACCCCCAACCCCCCCTCCAATTATCCCATTCACCCCTCAGGACCCCCAAAACACCCTGAAACCCCCCCAATTGCTCCCTTCACCCCTCAGGACCCCCTCCAATCACCTCAGGACTCCCCCATCCCCTCAGGACCCCCCAACATCCCCCCCTCACCCCCTTCCCCCCCCCCCTCACCGCGGTTGCCATGACTCCGCTCCGCTCGCTTCTCCTCGCGCTCTCCTGGCGCGCGCCGAGGCGGGAACCGGAAGTGAGAGCAGAAGACCGGGATCGGGCGGGAGAGGAAGGGGGCAGTGGGGGAGAGGCCGCTCTAGCAGCTCCTCTCGATGGTTCGCTGTCCTCCAGCACCACCAAAAGGCTGGCCCTGCCCCATACAGCCTGACCCATGGCTGCCCCATAGCGCGGCCTGGGACCCACAGCTGGACCTAGAGCTGCCCCATAGCGCGGCCTGTGCCTCATTCCCTTGACCTGCCCCATAGGCCGCTTCTTTCTGCCCCACAGGTCCAGCAGAGCCTGTTGTGGCCCCTTTGCTGACTCATGGGTGACCCATAGCTTTGCCCCATAGGCTGAACAGAAATGCCCCATAACTCCAGTCTGCCCCACAGCTGCCCCACAGCTGCCCCACAGCTACTCCATATTTTATGCCTATGCGCAGCACCACAGCTGCCCCATAGTTACTCTACGCCTCGCCCCACAGCTGCCTCACACCCTGCTCTACGCCCAGCCCCATAGCTGCCCCATAGCCACTCCACATCTTGCCCTATGCCCAGCCCCATAGCTGCCCCACACCTCCCAGTTCCCCACCCCCTCCCTGAGGTGACCCGCACTTTCCCCTTTAAGCCGCCGTTGCCCTTTTAAGCCGCCGTTGCCTTTTTAAGCCGCCGTTGCCTCTTTAAGCCTCCCCCCCACGTGGCCCCTCGCGCCGGGCCTCGCGTCTCGGCCAATCAGAACGGAGGGGGCGTGGCCAGACAGGCTGGGGGGGCGTGGCCCGGGCGGACGGGGGCCGGGAGGGGTCAGTGCGCGCTCGGCTGCGGGAACGCGGAGAGGTGAGCCGGGGTGGGGGTGGGGGGCGGTATTGGGGCCCCCTGGGATCCCCCCCCCAAACATGGGACCCCTCCATTGGGATCCGAATCGAGAGCCAAAGGCCTTCGGGAGGGGCTTCTGGAGGGGAGGGGGAGTGGGCTGGAGGGGGGGGTCTTAGGAGGGGGTTATGGGGGGGGGGGGGTGTCCTATAGGGGGGTCTTGGGGGGGGGGTCTTGGGGTCCTGGAAGGGTTCTTGGGGGGTCGGGGGGGGTTATGGGTCGGGGGGGCCCTTATAGGGGGTCCGTGTGTGGGGGTCCTGTGGGGTGGGAGGGGTCCTGGGGGGGGTTATGGGGGTGCAGGGGGCGCCCATGGGGTGTGGGGGGGCTCCTTTAGGGGGTCCTGGGGGGGGTTATGAGGTGCGAGGGGGTCCTGGGGGTGAGGGGGGTGCTCCTATTGGGAGGGGGGGGGTCTCATGGAGGGGGGCGGGGCTCCCATGAGGGGTCCTGGGGGGGGGGGATTATGGGGAAGGGGCTCCTAAGGGGGGTTATGGGTCAGGGGGTTCCTATGGGGGAGGTTATGGGGGTCCAGGGGGTACCCATTGGGGGGGGGGCTGCTATGGAGGGTCCTGGGGGGGGGGGTTAATGGGGTGGGAGAAATCTTAGAAGGGTTCTTGGGGGGGTCCGGGGGGGGTTATGGGGTGGAGGGGATCCTATGGGGCACTTGGGGGGAGTCCCATATGTGGGGAATGGCTCTTATGGGGGAGGTTTTGGGGGTCCAGGGGGTACCCATGGGGTGGGGGGGCTCCTATGGAGGGTCCTTGGGGGGGGTTATGGGATGGGAGGGGTCTTAGAAGGGTTCTTGGGGGGGTCATGGGGGGGTTATGGGGTGAAGGGGATCCTATGGGGCACTTGGGGGGAGCCCCATGTGTGGAGAATGGCTCCTATGGGGGAGGCTTTGGGGGTCCAGGGGGTACCCATGGGGTGGGGGGGTTCCTATGTTGGGTTTGGGGGGGTCCTATGGGTGAAGGAAGGCTCTTGTGGGGGAGTCTTGGGGTCCTGGGGGGGGGTTATGGGGTGGGAGAGGTCCTAAAAGGGTTCTTGGGGGGGTCCGGGGGGAGTTATGGGGTGAAGGGGATCCTATGGGGCACTTGGGGGGAGTCCCATGTGTGGAGGATGGCTCCTATGGGGGAGGTTTTGGGGGTCCAGGGGGTACCCATGGGGTGGGGGGAGACTCCTATGGAGGGTTCTGGGGTGGGAGAGGTCCTAAAAGGGTTCTTGGGGGGCTCCGGGGGGGGTTATGGGGTGAAGGGGATCCTATGGGGGGGCTGTTGGGGATTTATGGGGGTCCATGGGGCACCCATAGGTGAGGGGGGGGGGGTTCTGGGGGTCCCCCAGGGGGGTCTTGAGTGCATGGGGGGTGTTGAGGGGGGGTCCCTATGGGGGGGGGGGCTCCTATGCCCCCCAACCCAGTGTCCCCTCATGACCCTCCCATTTTGGGGTGCTTTCCCCCCCGCCCCAGGTCCCCCTTGTTCTTGGGGTGACCTCCCTCGTTTTTGGGGTGCCCCCCCCCTTTCCAGGCGCGATGCCGCTGGCGCGCAGCGTCTCGGTGAGCTCCCTGCCGGGGCTGGAAGAATGGGGGGGCCCCGGGGCCCCCGATAACGTCGTCCTCTTCGAGGTGGCCTGGGAGGTGGCCAACAAAGGTGAATGGAACCCCCCCGGGACCCCTCCTGCACCCCAATACCCACCCACCCCCCCAAAATGCCCCCAACCCCCCTATTCCTGGTGTGGGGACCCCCCAAGACCCCCTCTGACCCCTCCCCTCAGACCCCCCCCCAAACACTTGGGGAACCCCCAAGACCCTCTCTGACCCCTCTCCTCAGACCCCCCCAAACATTTGGGGATCCCCCCAAGACCCCCCACCCCCATGGGACCCCCTTAAGACCCCCCCAACCACTTGGGGATCCCCCCAAGACCCTCCCCACCCCCATGGGACCCCCTTAAGACCCCCCCCCAACCACTTGGGGATCCCCCCAAGACCCTCCCCACCCCCATGGGACCCCCTTAAGACCCCCCCCCAAACACTTGGGGACCCCCCCCACCCATGGGACCCTCCCCAAGACACCCCCTCCCCCCGCCATGGGGGGGACCCCCCCTCCTAAGCCCCCCCCAAACCCCTGGTCCCCCCCAATCCCCCTCCTTCCCTTTTGGGGGGGGCTCTGGGAGGACTGAGCCATCCCATCATGCTTTGCGGTGAGGGGGGCGGAGCCTGCAGCATCCCCCCCCCCCCCCAGGTGGGGTCAGGCCCGGGGTATTATGGGATTGGGGGGGGGGGGGGCTTGCCCCAGGGCATTATGGGATGCATGGGGTCATGGGAAGGGCATCCCCAGAGCGTTATTGGATGGAGGGGGGAGGCTTGGTGTGGTGCATGCTGGGAAGGGGTTATTATGGGATGCTGCTGGGGCCTAGGGCTCTGTGTCCCAGTGCAGATGACCCAGCCTTGGGGTGTCCCAGCGGGAGCCATCCCATAATGAGCTGGGCTCCGGTATTCTGGGATGCACTGGGGTGATGGGCATCCCATAATGAGCTGGGTACCGCCATCCCATAATGCACTGGGGCGATGGGCATCCCAGTATGAGCTGGGTACCGCCATCCCATAATGCACTGGGGCGATGGGCATCCCAGTATGAGCTGGGTACCGGCATCCCATAATGCACTGGGGCACTGGGCATCCCATAATGAGCTGGGTACCGCCATCCCATAATGCACTGGGGCACTGGGCATCCCAGTATGAGCTGGGTACCACCATCCCATAATGCACTGGGGCACTGGGCATCCCAGTATGAGCTGGGTACCGCCATCCCATAATGCACTGGGGCACTGGGCATCCCAGTATGAGCTGGGTACCGCCATCCCATAATGCACTGGGGCACTGGGCATCCCAGTATGAGCTGGGTACCGCCATCCCATAATGCACTGGGGCACTGGGCATCCCAGTATGAGCTGGGTACCGCCATCCCATAATGCACTGGGGCGATGGGCATCCCATAATGCCCCTGGGTTGCCATGGCACTGGAGCTCACGCCATCCCATAATGCTCTAGGGCCTTGTGCACCCCGGCACATGCTGGACCCCCAGTATCCCATGATGCACTGGGGGCACTGAGTCTCCCTGTGTCTCAGCACGTGTTGGACACCCCCCCCTCCTCCAGTATCCCATGATGCACTGGGGCACCAGCGAGGCACCAGGCATCATGGCAGACTGGTACCCAGTGCCCCGGTGCATTATGGGATACTGGAGTCCAGCTCATACTGGGCTGCCCAGTACAGACTGGGATGTGGATGCTCAGTGCATACTGGGATGCCCCAGCTCATTATGGGATGGCGGTGCCCACCTCATACTGGGATGCCCAGTACAGACTGGGATGTGGGTACCCAGTACATACTGGGATGCTCCATACCTGAGCTCATTATGGGATGGCAGTACCCACTTCATACTGGGATGCCCAGCACAGACTGGGATGTGGATGCTCAGGGCATACTGGGATGCTCGATGCCGGAGCTCATTATGGGATGGCGGTACCCCACCTCATACTGGGATGCCCCACCTCATACTGGGCTGCCCAGTACAGACTGGGATGTGGGTGCCCAGTACATACTGGGATGCCGCAGCTCATTATGGGATGGCGGCATCCAGCTCATACTGGGATGCCCAATACATACTGGGATGCTCAATGTCTGAGTTCATTATGGGATGGCGGCGTCCACCTCATACTGGGATGCCCCAGCTCATACTGGGCTGCCCAGTACAAACTGGGATGCTTGATGCCCCAGCTCATTATGGGATGGCAGTACCCCAGCTCATACTGGGATGCCTACCTCATACTGGGATGCCCAATACATACTGGGATGCCCCAGCTCATTATGGGATGGCGGTACCCACCTCATACTGGGCTGCCCAGCACATACTGGTATGTGGGTACCCAGTACATACTGGGATGCTCGATGCCCCAGCTCATTATGGGATGGCAGTACCCACTTCATACTGGGCTGCCCAGTACAGACTGGGATGTGGATGCTCAGGGCATACTGGGATGCTTGATGCCCCAGCTAATTATGGGATGGCGATAGCCCAACTCATACTGGGATGCCCAGCACATACTGGGATGTGGGTACCCAGTACATACTGGGATGCTCGATGCCGCAGCTCATTATGGGATGGCAGCGCCCACCTCATACTGGGATGGGGGTACCCGGTACGCACTGGGATGCTCGATGCTGCAGCTCATTATGGGATGGCGATAGCCCAGCTCATACTGGGCTGCCCAGTACAGACTGGGATGTGGGTACCCGGTACGCACTGGGATGCTCGATGCCGCAGCTCATTATGGGATGGCGGCACCCCAGCTCCTCCTGGGCGGTGGTCTGGGGGTGTATTATGGGCTGCGGGTGCTGAGGGCGCCCCGGCAGTGGGCGGCATCTACACGGTGCTGCAGACGAAGGCGCGCGTGACGGCCGACGAGTGGGGCGAGAGCTACGTCCTGGTGGGCCCCTACGTGGAGAGCAGCGTCCGCACCCAAGTGGAGCTCCTGGAGCCGCCGCAGCCCGCCCTGCGCCGCACCCTCGCCGCCATGAACGCCCAGGGCTGCAAGGTGGGCAGGTGGGGGGCAGACGGGGGGGTTAGGGGGCACCCAGGGGGCAATAAACGCCATGGGGGGTAAGATGAGGGGAGATGGGGGGCAGCCGGGGGGGTTGGGGGGTACCCAGGGGGTTTGGGGGGTACCCAGGGGGCAATAAACGCCATGGGGTGCAAGATGGGGGGCACCCAGGGGGGGTTGGGGGGCACCCAGGGGGCAATAAACGCCGTGGGGTGTAAGGTAAGGGGAGATGGGGGGCAGACAGGGGCTTTGGGGGGCACCCGGGGGGCAATAAACGCCATGGGGGTCAAGATGGGGGGCAGCCGGGGGGGTTGGGGGGCAGCCATGGGGTTTGGGGGGTACCCAGGGGGCAATAAATGCCATGGGGTGCAAAATGGGGGGAGATGGGGGGCAGCCAGGGGGCAATAAATGCCTTGGGGTGCAAGGGAAGGGGAGATGGGGGGCAGATGGGGGGGTTGGGGGGCACCCAGGGGCTTTGGGGGGACCCATGGGGCAATAAACGCCATGGGGGGCAAGGAAAGGGGAGATGGGGGGCAGACGGGGGGGTCGGGGGGCACCCAGGGGGTTTGGGGGGCACCCAGGGGGCAATAAACGCCGTGGGGTGTAAGGTAAGGGGAGATGGGGGGCAGACGGGGGGGTTGGGGGGCACCCAGGGGCTTTGGGGGGGACCCATGGGGCAATAAATGCTATGGGGGGCAAGATGGGGGGCACCCGGGGGGGTTGGGGGGCACCCAGGGGCTTTGGAGGGTACACATGGGGCAATAAATGCTATGGGGTGCGAGATGGGGGGAGATGGGGGGCAGCCGGGGGGGTTGGGGGGCACCCAAGGGATTTGGGGGGTACCTATGGGGCAATAAATGCCATGGGGTGCAAGATGGGGGGCAGCCAGGGGGGTTGGGGGGTACCTATGGGGCAATAAATGCTATGGGGTGTGAGATGGGGGGAGATGGGGGGCACCCGGGGGGGTTGGGGGGCACCCAGGGGGTTTGGGGGGTACCTATGGGGCAATAAACGCCATGGGGTGCGAGATGGGGGGAGATGGGGGGGTTGGGGGGCAGCCATGGGGCAATAAATGCCTTGGGGTGCAAGGAAAGGGAAGATGGGGGGCAGCCATGGGGTTTGGGGGGCAGCCATGGGGTTTGGGGGGCACCCATGGGGCAATAAATGCCATGGGGGGCAAGGAAAGGGGAGATGGGGGGCAGCCATGGGGTTTGGGGGGTACCCGTGGGGTTTGGGGGGTACCTATGGGGCAATAATTGCCATGGGGGGCAAGGAAAGGGGAGATGGGGGGCAGACGGGGGGCTGGGAGCCCCCATGGGTGTATGTGTGGGGCAGCTATGGGGCAGCTATGGGGCTGGGAGCCCCCGTGGGTGTATGTGTGGGGCAGCTATGGGGCAGCTATGGGGCTGGGAGCCCCCGTGGGTGTATGTGTGGGGCAGCTATGGGGCAGCCATGGGGCTGGGAGCCCCCATGGGTGTATGTGTGGGGCAGCTATGGGGCAGCCATGGGTCTGTGAGCCCCCACGGGTGTACGTGTGGGGCAGCTATGGGGCAGCTATGGGTCTGGGAGCCCCCACGGGTGTATGTGTGGGGCAGCTATGGGGCAGCTATGGGTCTGTGAGCCCCCATGGGTGTATGTGTGGGGCAGCTATGGGGCAGCCATGGGGCTGGGAGCCCCCATGGGTGTATGTGTGGGGCAGCTATGGGGCAGCTATGGGGCTGGGAGCCCCCATGGGTGTACGTGTGGGGCAGCTATGGGGCAGCTATGGGGCTGGGAGCCCCAGGGGTGCCGGGGGGCCCCGAGGATTCCAGGGGGGACACCCGGAGCCATTTTTAGCTCCTTTGCCTTCGGCTCACGTTTCGTTCCCCCCTCAGCGGCAAAGGTCACCCCCTCCCCTCCCCCACCCCCCAAAAATGGGGCTCAGGAGCCTTTGGGGGGACTTTGAACCCATTTTGGGGGGCGCTTCACCCATTCTGGGGGGCGTTTACCCCATTTTTGGGGCTTTAACCCATTTTCTTTTGGATTTTTAACCCATTTTGAGACTCATTTACCCATTTTAGGGGCATTTACCCCATTTTAGAGGGGGTTTGGGGGCTCGGGGTGACAGAGGGGACCCCAGAGGGGACATTTGGGGGTGCTGAGGGTTTTGGGGTGCGCTGTTTTTGGGGTGCAGGGGCTCTTTGAAGGTTCTAAATGATGGGGGGAGCTCCGAGAGGGGGTTTAGGGGCTCTGAGGTTTGGGGTTTGGGGTGACAGAGGGGTCCCCAAAGGAGACATTTGTGGGTGCTGAGGGTTTTGGGGTGCCCCTACTTTTGGGGTGCCCCTACTTTTGGGGTGCCCCTACTTTTGGGGTGCAGGGGCACTTTGAAGGTTCTAAATGATGGGGGGAGCTTCGAGAGGGGCTTTAGGGTCTCTGAGCATTGGGGTTTTGGGGTTTGGGTTGACAGAGGGGTCCCCAAAGGGCACCTTTGTGGGTGCTGAGGGTTTTGGGGTGCGCTGTTTTTGGGGTGCAGGGGCTCTTTGAAGGTTCTAAATGATGGGGGGAGCTCCGAGAGGGGCTTTAGGGTCTCTGAGGATTGGGGGTTTGGGGGTTTGGGGTGACAGAGGGGTCCCCAAAGGAGACATTTGGGGGTGCTGAGGGTTTTGTGGTGCCCCTACTTTTGGGGCGCCCCTACTTTTGGGGTGCAGGGGCTCTTTGAAGGTTCTAAATGATGGGGGGAGCTCCGAGAGGGGCTTTAGGGGCTCTGAGGTTTGGGGTTTTGGGGCTCGGGGTGACAGAGGGGACCCCAAAGGGGACATTTGGGGGTGCTGAGGGTTTTGGGGTGCCCTTGCCTTTGGGGGCGCCCCTACTTTTGGGGTGCAGGGGCCCTTTGAAGGTTCTAAATGATGGGGGGAGCTCCGAGAGGGACTTTAGGGGCTCTGAGGATTGGGGTTTTGGGGCTCGGGGTGACAGAGGGAACCCTAAAGGGCACCTTTGTGGGTGCTGAGGGTTTTGGGGTGCCCCTACTTTTGGGGCGCCCCTACTTTTGGGGTGCAGGGGCTCTTTGAAGGTTCTAAATGATGGGGGGAGCTCCGAGAGGGGCTTTAGGGGCTCTGAGGATTGGGGTTTTGGGGCTCGGGGTGACAGAGGGGACCCCAAAGGGCACATTTGTGGGTGCTGAGGGTTTTGGGGTGCCCCTACTTTTGGGGCGCCCCTACTTTTGGGGTGCAGGGGCTCTTTGAAGGTTCTAAATGATGGGGGGAGCTCCGAGAGGGGCTTTAGGGGCTCTGAGCATTGGGGTTTTGGGGTTTGGGGTGACAGAGGGGTCCCCAAAGGGCACCTTTGTGGGTGCTGAGGGTTTTGGGGTGCGCTGTTTTTGGGGTGCAGGGGCTCTTTGAAGGTTCTAAATGATGGGGGGAGCTCCGAGAGGGGCTTTAGGGTCTCTGAGGATTGGGGGTTTGGGGGTTTGGGGTGACAGAGGGGTCCCCAAAGGAGACATTTGGGGGTGCTGAGGGTTTTGTGGTGCCCCTACTTTTGGGGCGCCCCTACTTTTGGGGTGCAGGGGCTCTTTGAAGGTTCTAAATGATGGGGGGAGCTTCGAGAGGGGCTTTAGGGGCTCTGAGCATTGGGGTTTTGGGGGTTTGGGGTGACAGAGGGGACCCCAAAGGGCACATTTATGGGTACTGAGGGTTTTGGGGTGCGCTGTTTTTGGGGTGCAGGGGCTCTTTGAAGGTTCTAAATGATGGGGGGAGCTCCAAGAGGGGCTTTAGGGGCTCTGAGCATTGGGGTTTTGGGGCTCGGGGTGACAGAGGGGTCCCAAAGGGCACATTTTGGGGTGCTGAGGGTTTTGGGGTGCGCTGTTTTTGGGGTGCAGGTGCACTTTGGGCGCTGGCTGATCGAGGGGAGCCCCGCGGTGGTGCTGCTCGACGTGGGGGCCACGGCCTGGAGCCTCGAGCGCTGGAAGGGGGAGCTGTGGGAGAGCTGCGCCATCGGCGTCCCCTGGTACGACCGCGAGGCCAACGACGCCGTCCTCTTCGGCTTCCTCGTCGCCTGGTTCCTCGGCGAGGTGAGCTTTGGGGTTCCGAGGGCGGTTTCGGGGTCCCTGGAGGAGTTTTGGGGTCCCTGAGGTGCTTTTGGGGGAGTTTTGGGGTCCATGGAGTGCTTTTGGGGGAGTTTTGGGGTCCTTTAGGGTCCCCTTTTGTGTCCTCTTTGGCCTCTTTGTCACCTGGTTCCTCGTTGAGGTGAGGTCTTGGGGTTCCAAGGGCAGTTTTGGGGTCCCTGGGGGCAGTTTTGGGGTCCCTGGAGGAGTTTTGGGGTCCCTGAGGTGCTTTAGAAGGAATTTTGGGGTCCCTGAGGGCACTTTAGGGTCCCCTTCTGCGTCCTTTTTGGCCTCTTTGTCACCTGGTTCCTCGTTGAGATGAGGTTTGGGGGTTCCAAGGGCAGTTTTGGGGTCCCTGGAGGAGTTTTGGGGTCCCTGAGGTGCTTTTCGGGGAGTTTTGGGGTCCTTTAGGGTCCCCTTCTGTGTCCTCTTTGGCTTCTTTGTCACATGGTTCCTCGTTGAGGTGAGGTTTGGGGGTTCCAAGGGCAGTTTTGGGGTCCCTGAGGTGCTTTTGGGGGAGTTTAGGGGTCCCTGGGGGCATTTTTGGGGTCCCTGAGGTGCTTTAGGGTCTCCTTCTGCGTCCTTTTTGGCCTCTTTGTCACCTAGTTCCTCGTTGAGGTGAGATTTGGGGGTTCCAAGGGCAGTTTCGGGGTCCCTGGAGGAGTTTTGGGGACCCTGAGGTGCTTTAGGAGGAGTTTTGGGGTCCCTGAGGGCGCTTTAGGGTCCCCTTCTGTGTCCTTTTTGGCCTCTTTGTCACCTGGTTCCTCATTGAGGTGAGATTTTGGGGTTCCAAGGGCAGTTTTGGGGTCCCTGGGGTGCTTTTAGGGGAGTTTTGGGGTCCCTGGGGGCAGTTTTTGGTCCCTGGAGTGCTTTAGGGGGAGTTTTGGGGTCCCCGAGGGCGCTTTAGGGTCCCCGTCTGTGTCGTTTTTGGCCTCTTTGTCAGCTGGTTCCTCGTTGAGATGAAGTTTGGGGGTTCCGAGGGCAGTTTCGGGGTCCATGGTGGTGATACTGGGGGTGACGGTGCTCCTGGGGTGGTGACACCATTGGTGGTGGTACTTAAGGTGGTGACACTGAAGGTGATACCATTGATGATGGCACCTAAGGTGGTGACACTGGTGGTGATGGTGTTTCTGGGATGGTGACACCATGGATGGTGTCCCTGGGGTGGTGGCACCATGGATGGTGTCCGTGGGGGGGTGGTGGCACCATGGATGGTGTCCCTGGGGGTGGTGTCCCTGGGGTTGGTGTCCCTGGGTTGGTGTCCGTGGGGTTGGTGACACCATGGATGGCGTCTGTGGGGTTGGTGGCACCATGGATGGTGTCCCTGGGGTTGGTGACACCATGGATGGTGTCCCTGGGGTTGGTGGCACCACGGATGGTGTCCCTGGGGGTGGTGTCCGTGGGGTTGGTGTCCCTGGGGTTGGTGTCCCTGGGGTTGGTGTCCCTGGGGTTGGTGGCACCATGGATGGTGTCCGTGGGGGGGTGGTGGCACCATGGATGGTGTCCCTGGCGTTGGTGTCCGTGGGGTTGGTGTCCCTGGGTTGGTGTCCGTGGGGGTGGTGCCACCATGGATGGTGGCCATGGGGTTGGTGGCCATGGGGTTGGTGGCACCGTGGATGGTGTCCCTGGGGTGGTGGCACCATGGATGGTGTCCCTGGGGTTGGTGACACCATGGATGGTGTCCCTGGGGTGGTGGCACCATGGATGGTGTCCCTGGGGTTGGTGACACCATGGATGGTGTCCCTGGGGTGGTGGCACCATGGATGGTGTCCCTGGGGTTGGTGACACCATGGATGGTGTCCCTGGGGTGGTGGCACCATGGATGGTGTCCATGGGGTTGGTGACACCATGAATGGTGTCCCTGGGGTTGGTGGCACCATGGATGGTGTCCATGGGGTTGGTGTCCCTGGGTTGGTGTCCATGGGGTTGGTGCCACCATGGATGGTGTCCCTGGTGTGGTGACACCATGGATGGTGTCCCTGGGTTGGTGTCCCCTGGGGTTGGTGGCACCACGGGTGGTGTCCCCGGGGGTGTTGGGTGTCGTCCCCCCCGCTGACGGCGTGGGTGGCGCAGTTTGCGGCGCAGAGCGAGGAGCGGCCGTTCATCGTGGGGCACTTCCACGAGTGGTTGGCGGGGTTGGGGCTGGTGCTGAGCCGCGCGCGCCGCCTGCCCGTGGCCACCATCTTCACCACCCACGCCACCCTCCTCGGGCGCTACCTCTGCGCCGGCAGCGTCGACTTCTACAACAACCTCCACAGCGTGAGCCCAAACGGGGGGCGCGGAATGGGGGGGACGGAATGGGGGGCACGGAATGGGGGGGGACGGAATGGGGGGGACAGGGGGGGACCGAATGGGGGGGGGACGGGGGGAGATGGGGGAGATGGGGGGAGAGGGGGAGAGGGGGAAGATGGCAGAGAGGGGGGAAATGGGGGACATAGGTGGGGGAGATGGAGATGAGGGGGATGTGGGGGAGAGGAGGGAAAATGGGGGGAGAGGGGATGTGGGGGGACATGAGGGAGATGGGGAGAGGGGGAAAATGGGGGAGAGGGGGGAAATGGAGATGCAGGAGATGTGGGGGAGAGTGGGAAGAGGGGGATGTGGGGGAGAGGGGGAAAATGGGGGGAGGGAGGACATGGGGGGAGAGGGGGAGATGGAGATGGGGAGAGATGGGGGATGTGGGGGAGATGGGGAGAGGGGGACATGGGGGGAGATGGAGATGGGGAGAGGGAGGCATAGGGGAAGATGGCGGAGAGGGGGGAAATGGGGGGGCACGGAATGGGGGGGACGGAAAGGGGGGGGCGGAATGGGGGGGATGGAACGGGGGGGGACGGAACGGGGGGAGAGGGGGAGGATGGCAGAGAGGGGGGAAGATGGCGGAGAGGGGGGAAATGGGGGACATAGATGGAGGAGATGGAGATGAGGGAGATGTGGGGGATGTGGGGGAGAGGGGGGAAAATGGGGGGAGAGGGGGAGATGGGGGAGAGGGGGAAGAGGGGGACGTGAAGGGAGATGGGGATGTGGGGGGAGAGGGGGGAGATGGGGAGAGGGGGGAAAATGGGGGGAAATGGGGGAGATGGGGAAAATGGGGGAGAGGGGGGAGATGGAGGTGAGGGAGATATGGCGGATGTGGGGGAGAGGGGGAGAGGGGAGATGGGGGACGTGTGGGGAGATGGGGAGATGGAGATGCAGGAGATGTGGGGGGACATGGGGGGATGTGGGGAAGAGTGGGGAGAGGGGGATGTGGGGGAGAGAGGGAAAAATGGGGGGAGAGGGGGAGAGGGGGGAAATGGGGGAGAGGGGGAAGAGGGGGACGTGAGCGGAGATGGGGATGTGGGGGGAGAGGGGGGAGATGGGGAGAGGGGGAAAATGGGGGGAGATGGGAGAGATGGGGAAAATGGGGGAGAGGGGGAGATGGAGATGGGGATGGAGATGGGGATCTCCATCTGGAGATCTCTCCAGAGATGGGGAGAGGGGGATGTGGGGGGAGAGGGGGAGATGGGGGAGAGGGGAACATGGGGGGAGAGGGAGGCGTAGGGGAAGATGGCGGAGAGGGGGGAAATGGGGGGGCACGGAATGGGGGGGACGGAATGGGGGGACGGAATGGGGGAGAGAGGGGGAGAGGGGGGAGAGGGGGAGATGGAAATGGGGGAAGATGGCGGAGAGGGGGAAGATGGCGGAGAGGGGGGAAATGGGGGACATAGATGGGGGAGATGGAGATGAGGGAGATGTGGGGGATGTGGGGGAGAGGGGGGAAAATGGGGGGAGAGGGGATGTGGGGGGACATGAGGGAGATGGGGAGATGGAGATGGGGAGAGGGAGGCGTGGGGGAAGATGGCGGAGAGGGGGGAAATGGGGGACACGGGAGGATGGGGGAGATGTGGGGGGAGATGGAGATGGGGAGAAGGGGACATGGGGGGAGATGGGGGAAGATGGGGGATGTGGGGGAGAGTGGGGAGATGGGAGAGGAGGGAAAATGGGGGAGAGGGGGAGATGGTGGAGAGGGGGCAGAGGGGGACATGAGGGGAGAAGGGGGAGATGGGGAAAATGGGGGGACATAGGGGAGATGGGGGAGACGGAGATGAGGGAGATGTGGGGGGAGAGAGGGGAGATGATGGGGGAGAGGGGGACGTCGGATGTGGGGGAGACGTGGGGACATGGGGGGTGATAGAACATGGGGGGAGATGGGGGGACAGGAGGATGTTGGGGGGCACATGGGGGGAGATGGGGACGTGAGGGCGGGGGGGGCCGGGTCAGGGGTTTGGGGGTTCAGGGGGTCCCAGGATCAGGATTTGGGGGTTCAGGGGTGCCAGGGTCGGGGTTTTTGGGGTTCAGGGGTCCCGAGGTCGGGGTTTTTGGGGTTCGGGGGGTCCCAGGGGTGGGGTGAAAGTTGGGGTGCCCTCAGTTCGACGTGGACAAGGAGGCGGGGGAGGGAAATGTCAGGGATTTGGGGGTTTGGGGGTCCCCGGGTCGGGGTTTTTGGGGTTCAGGGGTGCCGGGGTCGGGGTTTTTGGGGTTCGGGGGTCCCCAGGGGTGGGGTGAAAGTTGGGGTGCCCTCAGTTCGACGTGGACAAGGAGGTGGGGGAGGGAAATGCCAGGGGTTTGGGGGTTCAGGGGTCCCAGGATCAGGATTTGGGGGTTCAGGGGTCCCAGGATCGGGGTTTCTGGGGTTCGGGGGTCCCGAGGTCGGGGTTTTTGGGGTTCGGGGGGTCCCCAGGGGTGGGGTGAAAGTTGGGGTGCCCTCAGTTCGACGTGGACAAGGAGGCGGGGGAGCGGCAGATCTACCACCGGTACTGCCTGGAGCGCGCGGCCGCGCACTGCGCCCACGTCCTCACCACCGTCTCCCACGTCACCGCCGCCGAGGCCGAGCACCTCCTCAAACGCAAACCCGGTACGGGGGGGACCCCAAAATCCGGGGGGGGGGAGGGGGGGATACCCCGAGATCCAGAGGAGGAGCCCGAGATCCAAAGTGGGATCGCAGAACTCAGGTGGGACGCTGAGATCCAAGGAGGGACCCCGAGATCCAGGGGGGACCCCGAGATCCAAGAGGGACCCCGAGATCCAAGAAGGACCCCGAGATCCAGGGGGGACCCTGAGATCCAAAGTGGGACCCCGAGATCCAGAGGGGACCCTGAGATCCAAAGTGGGATTCCAGAACCCAGGGGGACCCCAAGATCCAAAGTGGGATCCCAGAACTCAGGTGGGACCCCAAGATCCAAGGAGGGACCCCGAGATCCTGGGAGGACCCCAAGATCCAAAGTAGGACCCCAATATCCAGGGAAGGACCCCAAGATCCAAAGTGGGACCCCAAGATGCAGGGAAGGACCCCAAGATTGAAAGACGGACTCTGAGATCCAGGGAGGGACCCCGAGATCCAGGAGGGACCCCGAGATCCAAAGTGGGATCCCAGAACCCAGGGGGGACCCCAAGATCCAAGGAGGGACCCCGAGATCCTGGGAGGACCCCGAGATCCAAGGAGGGACCCTGAGATCCAGGGGGGGACCCCAAGATCCAGGGGGGACCCCAAGATCCAAGGAGGGACCCTGAGATCCAGGGAGGGACCCCAAGATCCAAAATGGGATCCCAGAACCCAGGGGGGACCCCAAGATCAAAGGAGGGACCCTGAGATCCAGAGGGGGACCCCGAGATCCAAAGTGGGATTCCAGAACACAGGTGGGACCCCCAGATCCAGGGGGGACCCCAAGATCCAAGGAGGGACTCTGAGATCCAGGGGGGTACCCCAATATCCAGGGAGGGATCCCAGAACCCAGAGGGGACCCCAATATCCAGGGAGGGACCCCGAGATCCCAATTGGGATCCCAGAACCCAGGGGGGAACCCCAAGATCCAAGGAGGGACCCCAACCCCTCAAGGGGGACCCCGATATCCGTGGGGGGACCCTGCTACCCATGGGCGGATGCTAACAAACACCCCTAGAGAAACCCCGGCATTTTGGGGTGGGGTGGGGACACCCCGAGAACCCTCAGAGGGACCGAAGGGGACCCGAACATTTTGGGGGTGACCCCCCTCTGTCCCCCCAAGACCTGGTGACGCCCAACGGCCTCAACGTCCGCAAGTTCTCGGCGATGCACGAGTTCCAGAACCTTCACGCCCAGAGCAAAGCCCGCGTCCAGGAGTTCGTCCGAGGACACTTCTATGGGTCTGTGGCCCTCGGGGGGACCCCAAAATCCAGGGGGGGACCCCAAAAATTGAGGGGGGAGGGAGGGGGACTCAGGTCTCCAGGAGAGAAAGGAATCTGGGGGGGCTGCAGAGGAGTTAGGAGGGATTTAGGGGTGCATTGAGGTGGCTGGAGGGGGGTTGAGGGGGTTTTGGGGGGACCCCGGAGTCTGGGGGACACCCCAAAATGTGGGGGGACCCCAAAATCCTCCCAGCCAGGAGTTGGGGGGGACGCAGGCGCCTGAAAGGGAAGGGTATTTGGGGGGAATAGGGAGGAATGAGGAGGGGTTTAGGGGGAAATTGGGGTGTCTGAAGGGGTTTGGGGGGACCCCGGAGTCTGGGGGACACCCCAAAATGTGGGGGGACCCAGACATCGGGGTGATGTGGGTGTTTGAGGGGGGTGGAGAGGAGTTAGGAGGGGTTTTGGGGGGGCTCTGGGAGGGTTGGGGGGCTCTTGGGGGGGTTGGGGTTCCCCAGAGGGAGATTTTGGGGAGTCTGGGGTGGATTTGGGGGGGGATCAGAGAGGGTTTTGGGGGTTCTGGAGAGATTGGGAGGGGTTTGGGGGTCTGGGGGTGGGTTTGGGGGTCTCTATGGAGTTTTTGGGGGGCTCCTGGGGGGGGTTGGGGTTCCCCAGAGGGAGATTTTGGGGGGACCTGGGGGGGTTTGAGGTTCCCCAGAGGGAGATTTTGGGGGGATCTGGGGTGGATTTAGGGGGGGATCAAAGAGGGTTTGGGGGTTCTGGAGAGGTTGGGAGGGGTTTGGGGGTCTGGGGGTGAGTTTGGGGGTCTCTATGGAGTTTTTGGGGGGCTCTTGGGGGGGTTGGGGTTCCCCAGAGGGAGATTTTGGGGGGATCTGGGGTGGATTTGGGGGGGATCAGAGAGGGTTTGGGGGTCCTGGAGAGATTGGGAGGGGTTTGGGGGTCTGGGGGTGAGTTTGGGGGGCTCTATGGAGTTTTCGGGGGGCTCTTGGGAGGTTTTGGGGTTCCCCAGAGGGAGATTTTGGGGGGCTCATGGGTGGGTTTGGGCGGAACCGGAGGTATCCAAGAAGAACTGAAAGGGTTGGGAGGGGATCTGGGGGGGTTTGGGGGGTTTGGGGGGGGTTTGGGGGGCCCTGGGGGGGGTGGGGTGGTTTTTGGGGTGACTCTGAAGGCTTTGGGGTCCCCGCAGGCATTTGGACTTTGATTTGGACAAAACGCTCTTCTTCTTCATCGCGGGGCGCTATGAGTTCTCCAACAAAGGCGCCGATATCTTCCTGGAGGCGTTGGCGCGGCTCAACTATCTGCTGAGGGTGGGACAGGGGGACAGGGGGGGACAGGGGGACAGGGGGGGACAGGGGGGGACATGGGGACAGGGGGGACATGGGGGGGACAGGGGGACATGGGGGGAGATGGGGGACAGGGGGGGACAGGGGGGGACAGGGGGGGACAGGGGGACACGGGGACAGGGGGACAGGGGGGGATATGGGGGGACAGGGGGGGACAGGGAGACATGGGGGGATGGGGGGGGACAGGGGGACAGGGGGGGACAGGGGGACAGGGGGGACAGGGGGGGACATGGGGACACGGGGGACGCGGGGGGAGTGGGGGGACATGGGGACATGGGGGGATATGGGGGGAGTGGGGGGACAGGGGGGGACAGGGGGACATGGGGGGAGATGGGGGGACAGGGGGGGACAGGGGGGAGTGGGGGACATGGGGACATGGGGGATATGGGGATATGGGGACATGGGGGGTCATGGGGGGGACAGGGGGACGGGGGGGAGTGGGGGGACATGGGGGGACATGGGGGGGACAGGGGGGGATTGGGGGGACATGGGGGGACATGGGGGGGACAGGGGGACAGGGGGGGACATGGGGGGACATGGGGGGACATGGGGACATGGGGGGACACGGGGACACGGGGGGAGATGGGGACATGGGGACATGGGGGGACACGTGGGGAGTGGGGAGACATGGGGGGACAGGGGGACAGGGGGGGACAGGGGGGACACGGGGGGGACATGGGGGCACGGGGGATATGGGGGGGATACGGGGGACATGGGGGGATACGGGGGGACATGGGGGGACACGGGG
Organism: Cuculus canorus; assembly: GCF_017976375.1. Lineage (NCBI taxonomy): Eukaryota > Metazoa > Chordata > Aves > Cuculiformes > Cuculidae > Cuculus > Cuculus canorus. Next base: position 619,270 of record NC_071433.1, read on the forward strand.
GGACATGGGGGGACACGGGGACATGGGGGGACAGGGGGGGACATGGGGGAGTGGGGGGACATGGGGGGACAGGGGGGGACATGGGGGAGTGGGGGGACATGGGGGGACATGGGGGGATATGGGGACAGGGGGGGATGTGGGGGACGTGGGGGGACATGGGGACATGGGGGGACAGGGGGGGACACGGGGGGATATGGGGGGACGGGGGGACAGGGGGGGACAGGGGGGGACAGGGGGACATGGGGGGAGTGGGGGGACGGGGGGGATATGGGGGGACAGGGGGGGACATGGGGGGGACACGGGGAGCCGTGGGGGACCCCAAAACCCACTCTGAGGACCCCAAAACCCCAAAGGTCCCCCTCCAAACCCCCAAAAGGTTCCCCCCAAAATCCCCCTGAACCCATCCAAAGCCTTAAGGGAACCCCCTCCAAACCCTCAGGACCCCCCCCAAAACCTCCTGGGGGGACCCCAATCTCCAGACTGACCCCCCCCCTCCCCCCCGTGGGGCAATTTTTGGGGGTCCCCGTGGGGTCCCCGCAGGTGAACGGCAGCGAGGTGACGGTGGTGGCGTTCTTCATCATGCCGGCGCGCACCAACAACTTCAACGTGGAGTCGCTGAAGGGCCAGGCCGTGCGCAAGCAGCTCTGGTGGGGGGGGGGACCCCAAAACTGGGGGGGACCCCAAAAAAAACCCATATCCTGGAAACCCCCCCAAAAAAAACCACCCCGGGAGACCCCAAAAAACCACCCCGGGAGACCCAAAAAAACCGTCCTGGAGAGCCCAGAACCACTTGGGGGTCTCCAGAGTTCACCCTGAGGACCCCCAAAATCCCAAAATCACCCTGAGGACCCCCAAATTATCCTGATCACCCCAAAATCATCCTGAGGGACCCCAAAATCATCCCGAGGGACCCCAAAAACCACCCCAGGAGACCCCAAAAAACGTCCTGGAGAGCCCAGAACCACTTGGGGGTCTCCAGAGTTCACCCTGAGGACCCCAAAATCACCCTGAGGACCCCCAAAACCACCCTGAGGACCCCCAAATCACCCTGAGGACCCCCAAATCATCCCGAGGGACCCCAAAACCATGTTGAGGACCCTAAAATCATCCCAAGGGACCCCAAAAACCACCCCGGGAGACCCAAAAAACCATCCTGGAGAGCCCAGAACCACTTGGGGGTCTCCAGAGTTCACTCTGAGGACCCCCAAAATCACCCTGAGGACCCCCAGATCATCCTGAGCACCCCAAAATAATCCTGAGGGACCCCAGAACCACCCTGAGGACCCCAAAATCATCCCAAGGGACCCCAAAAACCACCCCAGGAGACCCAAAAAAACGTCCTGGAGAGCCCAGAACCACTTGGGGGTCTCCAGAATTCACCCTGAGGACCCCCAAAACCAACTTGAGGAACCCCAAATCATCCTGAGCACCCCAAAATAATGCCGAGGGACCCCAAAACCATGTTGAGGACCCTAAAATCATCCCGAGGGACCCCAAAAACCACCCCGGGAGACCCAAAAAAACGTCCTGTAGAGCCCAGAAGCACTTGGGGGTCTCCAGAGTTCACCCTGAGGACCCCCAAACCACCTTGAGGACCCCAAAACCACCCTGAGGACCCCCAAAACCAACTTGAGGACCCCCAAATCATCCTGAGCACCCCAAAATAATCCCGAGGGACCCCAAAAACCACTCCGGGAGACCCAAAAAACGTCCTGGAGAGCCCAGAACCACTTGGGGGTCTCCAGAGTTCACCCTGAGGACCCCAAAACCACCTTGAGGACCCCAAAATCACCCTGAGGACCCCCAAAACCAACTTGAGGAACCCCAAATCATCCTGATCACCCCAAAATAATGCCGAGGGACCCCAAAAACCACCCCAGGAGACCCCAAAAAACGTCCTGGAGAGCCCAGAACCACTTGGGGGTCTCCAGAGTTCACCTTGAGGACCCCCAAACCACCTTGAGGACCCCAAAACCACCCTGAGGACCCCCAAAACCAACTTGAGGAGCCCCAAATCATCCTGGTCACCCCAAAATCATCCCAAGGGACCCCAAAAAAACACCCCGGGAGACCCAAAAAACCGTCCTGGAGACTCCAGAACCACTTGGGGGTCTCCAGAGCTCACCCTGAGGACCCCCAAAACCACCCTGAGGACCCCAAAACCAACCTGAGGACCCCCAAATCATCCTGAGCACCCCAAAATAATCCCGAGGGACCCCAAAACCATGTTGAGGACCCTAAAATCATCCCGAGGGACCCCAAAAACCACCCCAGGAGACCCCAAAAAACGTCCTGGAGAGCCCAGAAGCACTTGGGGGTCTCCAGAATTCACCTTGAGGACCGCAAAACCACCCTGAGGACCCCAAAATCATCCTAAGCACCCCAAAATAATCCTGAGGGACCCCAGAACCACCCTGGGGACCCCAAAATCATCCCAAGGGACCCCAAAAAACCACTCCAGGAGACCCCAAAAAACCGTCCTGGAGAGCCCAGAACCACTTGGGGGTCTCCAGAGTTCACCCTGAGGACCCCCAAAAACACCCTGAGGACCCCCAAATCACCCTGAGGACCCCCAAAACCAACTTGAGGACCCCAAAATCATCCCAAGGGACCCCAAAAAACCACTCCGGGAGACCCCAAAAAACGTCCTGGAGAGCCCAGAACCACTTGGGGGTCTCCAGAGTTCACCTTGAGGACCCCCAAAACCACCCTGAGGACCCCAAAATCACCCTGAGGACCCCCAAAACCAACTTGAGGAACCCCAAATCATCCTGATCACCCCAAAATAATGCCAAGGGACCCCAAAAACCACCCCGGGAGACCCAAAAAACGTCCTGGAGAGCCCAGAACCACTTGGGGGTCTCCAAAGTTCACCCTGAGGACCCCAAAACCAACTTGAGGACCCCAAAATCACCCTGAGGACCCCCAAATCATCCTGAGCACCCCAAAATAATCCCGAGGGACCCCAAAACCACCCTGAGGACCCCAAAATCATCCCAAGAGACCCCCAAAACCACCCTGAGCACCCCAAAATAATCCTGAGGGACCCCAAAACCACCCCAGGGATCCCCAAAACCACTCCAGGGGACCCAGAATGACGCCGGGGGACCCCAAAATCATTCGGAGGACCCCAAAAACCACCCCAGGGATCCCCAAAACCACCCCAGGGGACCCCCAAACCCATCCTGAGGACCCTAAAACCACCCTGAGGGGCCCCAGGACCATGCTGAGGACCCCAAAACCACCCCGAGGGACCCCCAAAACCACACTGGGGAGCCCAAAACCCACATTGGGGGACCCAAAACCACCCCAGGGAACCCCAACCACACCGGGGACCCCAAAAAAACACCTTGAGGACCCTAAAACCACCCTGAGGGACCCCAGAACCACTCTGAGGACCCCCAAACCCACCCACCAGGGACCCCCAAAACCTCACTGGGGAGCCCAAAACCCACATTGGGGGACCCCAAACCACACCGGGGACCCCAAAACCCACCTTGAGGACCCCAAAACCCCAAAGATCCCCCTCCAAACCCCAAAGGTTCCCCCCAAAACCCCCATGAAGCCATCCAAAGCCCTAAGGGAACCCCCTCCAAACCCCATAAAACCCCCCCCAAACCTCCTGGGGGGACCCCAATACCCAGCCTGACCCCCCCCATTTCTTTCCCCCCCCCCAAAAGGGACACAGCCAACGCAGTCAAGGAGAAGTTTGGGAAGAAGCTCTATGAGTCCCTGCTGGTGTAAGGACCCCCCCAGCCCCCCCAAACCCATGACCCCCCTATTTTGGGGGGGGTTGGCTTTAAAAAACCCCCCCGTACCCCAATTTTTTTTAGGGGGAACCTCCCAGACATGAACAAAATGTTGGACAGGGAGGATTTTACCATGATGAAAAGGGCCATTTTCGCCACCCAGGTATGGGGGGGGGGCAAAAATGGGGGGGCTGGGGGGGTGGAAAAGGGATTTGGGGGGGCACGGAAGGGGAAAAGGGGGGGTACAGGCAAGGCCGGATGCCTGGGACCCCGTTTTTGGGGGGAAAATGAGGGTTTGGGGCTCATGTGGACCCCTGGAACCCCTCTTTTTGAGGGAGGTGGATGTCTTGGCCCCCATTTTGGGGGGGTCCTGCGCCCCCCCATGCCTGGATCCCCATTTTGGGGGGGTCCTGTGCCCCCCCATGCCTGGATCCCCATTTTTGGGGGGGTCCTGCCTTCTATTTGGGGGGGGCACATATTTGGGTCCCATTTTGGGGTGAAAATGGGGGTTTGGGGCTCACGTGGACCCCTGGAACCCCTCTTTTTGAGGGAGGTGGATGTCTTGACCCCCATTTTTGGGGGGTCCTGCGCCCCCCCCATGCCTGGATCCCCATTTTTGGGGGGGGTCCTGTGTTCTATTTGGGGGGGGGCACATATTTGGGTCCCATTTTGGGGTGAAAATGGGGGTTCGGGGCTCATGTGGACCCCCGGAACCCCTCTTTTTGAGGGAGGTGGATGCCTTGACCCCCATTTTTGGGGGGTCGTGCCCCCCCCTTGCCTTCGATTTTGGGGGGGTACATATTTGGGTCCCATTTTGGGGTGAAAATGAGGGTTTGTGGCTCACGTGGACCCCCGGAACGCCTTTTTTTGATGGAGATGGATGCCTTGGCCCCCATTTTTTGGGGGTCCTGGTCTCCCCTGACCCCCCCAATTTTGGGGTGCCCCCCCAGCGGCAGTCGTTCCCCCCCGTGTGCACCCACAACATGTTGGACGACGCCACGGACCCGATCCTCACCACCATCCGCCGCATCGGGCTCTTCAACAGCAGTAACGACCGCGTCAAGGTTTGGGGGGGACGCACACTTGGGGGGCACTTGGGGGGCAAGGGGGTGGGGGGGGGTTGGGGGGGGTCAGGAGGCACTGAGAAGGGGGTTTGGAGGGGGTCTGGAGGTATGGGGGGGTGCACTTTGGGGGTGGAGGGGGCAATGGGGGAGCAGGGAGTGGGGTTTTGGGGGGGTCTGGGGTCCCATGGAGGGATTTGGGGGTCCCATTTGGGGTCTGGGAGTCACGGGGGGGGGATTCTGGGGGTCCTGTTTAGGGTCTGGGGGTCTTTGGGGGTATCTGGGGGTCCTGTTTAGGGTCTGGGGGTGTCCTGGGGGAGGATGTGGGGGTCCCATTTGAGGTCTGGGGGTCTTTGGGGGGATCTGGGGGTCCCATTTGGGGTCTGGGGGTCTTTGGGGGGTTCTGGGGGTCCTGTTTAGGGTCTGGGGGTGTCCTGGGGGGGGGATCTGGGGGTCTTTGGGGGGTTCTGGGGGTCCTGTTTAGGATCTGGGGGTGCTGGGGGGGGTCTGAGTGTCCCATTTGGGGTCTGGGGGTCATGGGGGGGTTCTGGGGGTCCTGTTTAGGTTCTGGGGGTGTCCTGGGGGGGATCTGGGGGTTCTGTTTGGGGTTTGGGGGTCCTGGGGGGGGGGGTCTGAGTGTCCCATTTGGGGTCTGGGGGGATCTGGGGGTCCTGTTTAGGGTTTGGGGGTCCCGGGGGGAGGTCTGGGGGGGTTCTGGAGGTCCCAGAGGGGCTCTGGGGGTGTCTGGGGGGGTTCCGAATGTTCCATTTGGGGTCTGGGGGGGGTTCTGGGGGGCCTGTTTAGGGTCTGGGTGTGTCTGGGGGGGGATCTGGGGGTCCCATTTGGGGTCTGGGGGTCTTTGGGGGTATCTGAGTGTCCCATTTGGGGTCTGGGGGTGCTGGGGGGGTTCTGGGGGTCCTATTTGGGGTCTGGGGGTGTCTGGGGGGGATCTTGGGGTCCAGAAGTCATGAGGGGGAGTTCTGGGGGTCCTGTTTGGGGTCTGGGGGTGTCCTGGGGGAGTCTGGGGGGGGGATCTGGGGGTCCCAGAGGGGGTCTGGGGGTGTCTGGGGGTTCAGAGTGTTCCATTTGGGGTCTGGGGGGGGATCTGGGGGTCCAGAAATCATAAGGGGGAGTTCTGGGGGTCCTGTTTGGGGGGTCTGGGGGGGGTCTGGGGGTCCCCTTTGGGGTCTGGGGGTCTTTGGGGGTATCTGAGTGTCCCATTTGGGGTCTGGGGGTCCTGGGGGGGTGTCTGGGGGGGATCTGGGGGTCCCATTTGGGGTCTGGGGGAGTCTGGGGGGGGGTTCTGGAGGTCCCAGAGGGGCTCTGGGGGTGTCTGGGGGGTTCCGAATGTTCCATTTGGGCTCTGGGGGGGGTTCTGGGGGTCCAGTTTAAGGTCTGGGGGTGTCTGGGGGTGGATCTGGGGAGATGTGGGGGTCCAGAAGTCATAAGGGGGGGTTCTGGGGGTCCTGTTTGGGGTTTGGGGGTGCGGGAGTGGGTCTGGGGGGGATTTGGGGGTCCCATTTGGTGTCTGGGGGTCACAGGGAGGGGTTCTGGAGGTCCCAGAGTGGCTCTGAGTCTCCTGAGGGGTTTCCGAATGTCCCATTTGGGGTCTCGGGGGGGATCTGGGGGTCCAGTTTAAGGTCTGGGGGTGTCTGGGTGGAGATGCGGGGTGATCTGGGGGTCCAGAAGTCATGAGGGGGAGTTCTGGGGGTCCTGTTTGGGGTTTGGGGGTGCGGGGGGTGTTTTGGGGGGTGCCGGGGGGGTCCGTTTCTGACCGTCCCCCCCCCTCAGATCATCTTCCACCCCGAGTTCCTGTCGTCCACGAGCCCTCTCCTTCCGGTGGATTACGAGGAGTTCGTCCGCGGGTGTCACCTCGGGGTGTTCCCCTCCTACTATGAGCCCTGGGGGTACACCCCGGGTACGGCCGCACCCCAAAACCCCAGGCACCCCCCCCAAAGCAAAACACAACCCTGGGTGCACCCCAAAACCCCAGGCACCCCCCCCAAAGAAAAACCAACCCTGCGTGCACCCCCAAACCCCAGGCACCCCCCCCCAAAGCAAAACACAACCCTGGGTGCACCCCAAAACCCCAGGCACCCCCCCCCAAAGCAAAACACAACCCTGGGTGCACCCCAAAACCGCAGGCACCCCCCCCCAAAAAAAAAACCAACCCTGGGTGCACCCCAAAACCCATCGTCCCCCCAAAAAACCCCCATCTTCCCCCCAAAAAACTATGGGTCCCCCCCCAAAAACCGCTGGGTCCCCCCCAAAAATCCTGGGTACCCCCAAAAAACCATCATCCCCCCCAAAAAAAACCCCGTGTGCCCCCCAAAAAACCATCATCCCCCCCAAAAAAAACCCTTTGTCACCCCAAAAAACTCTGGGTCCCCCCCCAAACCGCTGGATCCCCCCCAAAAGCCCGGGGTACCCCCAAAAAAAACCCATCATCCCCCCCAAAAAACTGGGTCCCCCCCCGAACAAGCCCTGGGTACCCCAAAAAACCCCGTGTCCCCCCCAAAAACCCCATCATCCCCCCCAAAAAACTCTGGGTCCCCCCCCAAACCCGCTGGGTCCCCCCCAAAAACCCCTGTGTCCCCCCCCCAAACCCCCGGGTCCCCCCCCAACCCCCTGGGTCCCCCCCAAACCCTGGGTCTCCCCCAAACCCTGGGTCCCCCCAAAAACCCATCATCCCCCAAACCCCTGGGTCCCCCTCAAACCCTGTGTCCCCCCAAACCCTGGGTCCCCCCCAAAACCCCTGTGTGTCCCCCCAAAAACCCCTGTGTCCCCCCAAAACAAACCATATGTCCCCCCCCAAACCCCCTGTGTCCCCCCAAAAACCCCCTGTGCCCCCCCAAACCCCTGTGTCTCCCCCAAAACCCCCGTGTGTCCCCCCAAAAAACCCCCTGTGCCCCCCCAAACCCCTGTGTGTCCCCCCCCAAAACCTCTGTGTCCCCCTCAAAACCCCCTGTGCCCCCCCAAAAAACCCCCTGTGCCCCCCCAAACCCCTGTGTCTCCCCCAAAACCCCCTGTGTCCCCCCAAAAACTCCCTGTGCCCCCCCAAACCCCCCCCGTTTGTGCCCCCAGCGGAGTGCACGGTGATGGGGATCCCCAGTGTCTCCACCAACCTTTCGGGGTTCGGCTGTTTCATGGAGGAGCACATCGCCGACCCCTCCGCCTACGGTCAGTCCCGCCGTACCCCAAAACCCCCCGTCCTTAATCCTGGGGTACCCCAAAACCCTTGTCTTGGATTCAAGGGTCCCCCAAACCCCTGTCCTGGATCCAGGGGTCCCCCAAACCCAACTGTCCTGGATCCAGGGGTCCCCAAAACCCCTGTCCTGCATCCAGGGGTCCCCAAACCCTCCTGTCCTGCATCCAGGGGTCCCCAAAACCCCCTGTCCTGGATCCAGGGGTCCCCCAAAACCCTGTCCTGGATTCAGGGGTCCCCCAAACCCAACTGTCCTGGATCCAGGGATCCCCAAAACTCCTGTCCTGCATCCAGGGGTCCCCAAAACCCCCTGTCCTGGATCTTGGGGTCCTCTAAACGCTCCTGTCCTGCATCCAGGGGTCCCCAAACCCCCCGTCCTGGATCCTGGGGTCCCCAAAACCCTCCTGTCTTGGATCCAGGGATCCCCAAAACCCCTGTCCTGGATCCAGGGGTCCCCCAAACCCTTGTCCTGGATCCAGGAGTCCCCCAAAACCCCCTGTCCTGGATTCAGGGGTCCCCAAACCCTCCTGTCCTGCATCCAGGGGTCCCCAAAACCCCCTGTCCTGCATCAAGGGGTCCCCAAAACCCCCTGTCCTGGATCCAGGGGTCCCCCAAAACCCCCTGTCCTGGATCCAGGGGTCCCCAAACCCTCCTGTCCTGCATCCAGGGGTCCCCAAAACCCTTTTCTTGGATCCTGGGGTCCCCCAAACCCTCCTGTCCTGCATCCAGGGGTCCCCCAAAATCCTTGTCCTGGATCCAGGGGTCCCCCAAACCCCCCATACTGGATCCAGGGGTCCCCAAACCCTCCTGTCTTGGATCCTGGGGTCCCCCAAACCCCCCGTCCTGGATCCTGGGGTCCCCCAACCCCCTCATCTTGGATCCAGGGGTCCCCGAACCCCCCGTGTCCCCGGACTCTGGGCTCGGAGCTGACGCCTCTGCCGTCTCCGTAGGGATTTACATCGTGGACCGTCGGTTCCGGGCGCCGGAGGAGTCGTGCGCTCAACTCACCGCCTTCCTCTACGGCTTCTGCCAGCAGAGCCGGCGCCAGCGCATCGTCCAACGCAACCGCACCGAGCGCCTCTCCGACCTCCTCGACTGGAAGTACCTGGGCAGGGTGAGGGCATCTCGGGGGGCTTGAGGGGGGCCTGCAGGAGGTCCTGGAGGTCCGGGAGGGGTTTGAGAAGGTCCCGGAGGAGGTTCTGGAGGTCTGGGAGGAGTTTGAGGTGGTTCTGGAGGAGGTTCTGGAGGTCCGGGAGGGGTTTGAGAAGGTCCTGGAGGAGGTTCTGGAGGTCTGGGAGGGGTTTGTGGAGGTTCTGGAGGAGGTTCTGGAGGTCCCGGAGGGGTTTGAGGTTTCGGGGGGTCCAACCCGTGTCCCCCCCAGTACTACACCTTCGCGCGGCGCATGGCTCTGGCCAAGGCCTTTCCCGAGAGCTTCACCTACGAACCCCCTGAAGCGGCTGCTGTGAGTGACCCCCAAACCCTGGTGCACCCCAAAACCCTGTGCCCCCCCAACCCCCTGTGCCCCCTCAACCCCCTGTACCCCCAAACCCTTTGCCCCCCCCAAACCTCTGGGTCCCCTCTGTGGAATTAAGAGGAAGATGCAAGGGGGGTCCCCAGGATTTCTGGCCCCCCCAAACCCCTGTGCCCCCCCAACCCCCTTTGCCCCCCCAACCCCCTGTACCCCCAAACCCTGTGTCCCCCCAAACCCCTGTGTCCCCCCAAACCCTTTGCCCCCCCAAACCCCTGGGTCCCCAAACCCCTGTTCCCCCCCCCAACCCTCTGGGTCCCCTCTGCGGAATTAAGAGGAAGATGCAAAGGGGGGGTCCCCCGGATTTCTGGGCCCCCCCAAACCCCTGTGTCCCCCCCAAACCCCTGTGTCCCCCCAAACCCCTTTGCCCCCCCTAAACCCCTGTACCCCCAAACCCCTGTACCCCCAAACCCCTGTGCCCCCCCCCAACCCTTTCGGTCCCCTCTGCGGAATTAAGAGGAAGATGCAAAGGGGGGGTCCCCCGGATTTCTGGGCCCCCCCCAAACCCCTGTGCCCTCCAAACCCCTTTGCCCCCCCAACCCCCTGTACCCCCAAACCCCTGTGTCCCCCCAAACCCCCTGTGCCCCCCCAAACCCCTGTGCCCCCCCCCCAAACCCCTCTGGGTCCCCTCTGCGGAATTAAGAGGCAGATGCAAAGGGGGGGTCCCCCGGATTTCTGGGCCCCCCTAAACCCCGTGTGCCCCCCCAGGGTTTCCGGTACCCCCGCCCCGCCTCGGTGCCCCCCTCGCCCGCGCTCTCGCGCCTCTCGAGCCCCCGGCACAGCGACGAAGAGGATGAGCGCTACGATGAGGAAGAAGAGGCCGCCAAGGACAGAGCCAACATCCGCCGCCCCCCGAGTCCCCCCGGGCTCCCCAAGAACTGAGACCCACGGAATATGTGGGGCAGACCCACGGCGAGGTGGGGGGGAACCCCCACAGCAGGGAAAAAAGAAACCACAACACCCCCCTGGGGAGGGGATGTGGGGCGCCCCCCCCCCCCACTTTTCTCCAGCCCCACAGCGCTTTTGCTCAGGCTCAGCCCCACAGAATTCAGGGGGGTGGGGGGGCTATGGGGCAGCCCCACATCTGCCTTCCTCCCCCATCTCAGCCCCATTTCAGAGTGCCTGGGGTCAGCCCCACAGCGATGGGGGGGGGGCTATGGGGCAGCCCCACATTTTCTCCTCATCACAAAGCCGGGGGGAAGGGGGGGGGCTATGGGGCAGCCCCACATCTTCCTCCCCCCCCAACCTCAGCCCCATTTCACAGTGCCTGGGCTCAGCCCCACAGCAAGGGGGGCTATGGGGCAGCCCCACATCCTCCCCATCACCAAATGGGGGGCTATGGGGCAGCCCCACATCCTCCCTATCACCACGGGGGGGGCTATGGGGCAGCCCCACATCCTCCCTATCACCAAATGGGGGGCTATGGGGCAGCCCCACATCCTCCCTATCACCACGGTGGGGCTGCCCCACATCCTCCCCATCACCAAGGGGGGGGCTATGGGGCAGCCCCACATCTTCCCCATCACCAAAGGGGGGGGCTATGGGGCAGCCCCACATCCTCCCCATCACCATGGGGGGGGGGGGGGGGTTATGGGGCAGCGCCAAATCCATCCGCCCCCCCCATACACACACTCCACCCCCCAAGTGTGGGGCCGGGGGGGGCCCCGCATCCGTCCGACCCCCCCCCCCGGCACAGCGGGTAATAAAGGTGCTTCACAGCCCCCCGAATCTATGGGGCGGGAAGGGGGGGGGGTGGAGTCACGGGCGCGCCTTTTGAGCCACGTGGGCGGAGAAAGGGGCGGGGACAGCGAGCGGCAGCCAATCAGGAGGGAGGGGGCGTGGCCGCAGCCCAAATAAGGAGAGCGGGACTAAGAAGTGGGCGTGGTTTGGCTTGCAGCCAAAGGGGGCGTGGCTACAGGGGAGCGGCCGCAGCCAATCCCGGGGATGGTGGGAAGAAAGGGGGGCGTGGTTTAAAGGGGTTTCCCCGAGGGGGGCGGGGCTTAAGGGGGTTCCCCCACGCGCTCGGGACGGGGAGGGGACACAGCTGAGATGGGGGGGGCCGTGCTCGGGAGCCTCGTGCTGCTCGTGGCTGCGGCCGGAGCCGTCCTGCGGTGAGGGGGGGTCCCCAATGGCCCTTGGGGTGTCCTGGGGGGGGCAGGGAGAGAGGGGGCTCAGGGGAGGGGGGGATTCCCAGGGGGATCCCGGGGGGGAGGGAGGGGGCAGAGGGGAGGGAGGGGGATTCCCAGGGGGATCCCGGGGGGAGGGGGGGCAGAGGGGAGGGGGATTCCCAGGGGGATCCCGGGAGGGGGGGGGATTCCCAGGGGGACCCCGGGAATGGGGGCAGAGGGGAGGGGAGGGGGATTCCCAGGGGGATTCCGGGAGGGGGGGGGGCAGAGGGGAGGGGGATTCCCAGGGGGATTCCGGGAGGGGGGGGGCAGAGGGGAGGGGGATTCCCAGGGGGATCCCGGGAGGGGGGGGGGCAGAGAGGAGGGGAGGGGGATTCCCAGGGGGATCCCGGGGGGGGGGGGACAGAGGGGAGGGAGGGGGATTCCCAGGGGGATCCCGGGAGGGGGGGGGGGGGTAGAGGGGAGGGGGATTCCCAGGGGGGATCCCGGGAGGGAGGGGGCAGAGGGGAGGGGAATTCCCAAAGGGATCCCGGGGGGGGGGGGGATTCCCAGGGGGACCCCGGGAATGGAGGCAGAGGGGAGGAGGGGGGGGATTCCCAGGGGGATCCCAGGGAGGGGGGGGCAGAGGGATTCCCAGGGGGATCCCGGAGGGGGGGTCAGAGGGGAGGGGGATTCCCAGGCGGATCCCGGGGGGGTTGTGGGGGGGGCAGTGGAGTCCCAATGGGATTCTGGAAGGACAGAGGGGTTCAAGGGGGTCTCCTGGCTGGGGGGGGGGGGGTGTTTGGGGGCAAGATGTACTTTGGGGTGTCCTGGACGGGGGGGTGGCGGCGGGGGGGGGGGTGTCCTGGAGGGTGACAGAGGATCCCAAGGGGATCCTGGCGGGGGGGGCGGGGGGGGGGTGGTGTCCTATGAGTCTCTTGGGGGGGGGGGGGGGGCAGGATGGGACAAGTTGATGTCCTTTGGGGTGTCCTGGGGGGGGGACACACACGACACAGGGACACGGGGGGCTCAGGGGAGGGGTCCTGGGGGGTGACAGGGGATCCAAAGGGTCCCTGGGGGTGTCCTGGAGGGGGCGGGGGGGTGTCCCAGGGGGCTGGGAGAAGGGGGGGGTGCACGTGAATTTGGGGGGCAATAGGGCAGGGGGGTCCCGGGGTTTTGGGGTGGGGGGGGGGTTGGATTTCTGGGTCCCCCCCCGGGGTTTTGAGGGGGGGAGTTGGATTTCTGGGTCCCCCCCCAAAGTTTTTTGGGGGGATTTGGCCCCTTTTGGGGCCCCTCGGTGCCCCCCAACCTCACTAACTATAGGGGGGGGGGAAAGGAAGGTTGGAGACCCCCCCCTCATTAGCATCATTAAGACGATTAACTTGGTTAACTTTACCCTCGCTACCCCACCTCCCCTCCCCACCTCATTAACGTCGTTATCTCATTAACCCCATCCGCTCATTAAGCTCATTACCCTACCCACCTCGTTAGCCTCGTTAGTCTCGTTAGTCTCGTTAGCAGCCTGGGCCCATGGGGTGGCCCTGGGCACCCCCTCCCTTTACCGTCATTAACCACTCGCTGAGCTCGTTAAGCTCGTTAACCTCATTAACCACTCGCTAAGCTCATCAAGCTCTCATTAAGCTCATTAACCCCCATCTCCCCCCCAGGAGGCCCCTGGGTTCCCCTCTCCAAGCATCCCCTCGCAACCTCATTAACCTCATTAAGCTGATGAACCTCACTAAGCTAATTAACCTCATTAAGCTATAATTAACCTCATTAAGCCCTATAGGCTCCTTGTGTGGTGGGGTCCAAGGGTGCCCCCCACCCATGGGGACCCACACTTTGGGGACACCCTAATCGTTAGCGCCGTCTGCTCGTAAGCGCTATCCCCTAATTAACCACGTGTCCCCCCCACAGCATCCCCTTGGAGAGGGGGCCATGGGTGCCCCCCAAGTTCTGGGGGGACTCTGGGGGCCCCCGAGCCCGCAGTAGGGCGGGGGGAGCAGCAGCACCCACGAGGCTCCGCAACTACATGGATGTGAGTTGGGGGGCTCAGGTCCCGCTATGGGTCCCGCTATGGGTCCCACTATGGATCCCGGGTGGCTCTCTATGGGTCCCACTATGGGTCCCACTATGGGTCCCACTATGGGTCCCACTATGGGTCCCGGGTGGCTCTCTATGGGTCCCACTATGGGTCCCGGGTGGTTCTCTATAGGTCCCGGGTGGTTCACTATGGGTCCCACTATGGGTCCCACTATGGGTCCAGGGTGGTTCACTATGGGTCCCACTATGGGTCCCACTATGGGTCCAGGGTGGCTCTCTATGGGTCTGGGGGTCTCACTATGGGTTCTGGTGGCTCTATGGGTCTGGGCTGGCTCTGGGGGTCCCTCTATGGGTCCCTCTCTGGCTCTGGGGGTCCCTCTATGGCTCTTGGGGCCCCGCTATGGGTCCCTCTGTGGGCCTGGGGGTGGCTCTGGGGGTCCCTCTATGGGTCCCTCTATGGCTCTGGGGGGTCCCGCTATGGGTCTGAGGGCCCCTCTATGGCTCTGGTGGTCCATCTATGGCTCTGGGGGTGGCTCTGGGGGTCCCGCTATGGGTCTGGGGGTCTCTCTATGGCTCTGGGGGGGTCCCTCTATGGGCCCCTCTATGGCTCTGAGGGCCCCTCTATGGCTCTGGGGGTCTCTCTATGGCTCTGGGGGTGGCTCTGAGGGCCCCTCTATGGCTCTGGGGGTCCCTCTATGGGCCCCTCTATGGCTCTGAGGGCCCCTCTATGGCTCTGGGGGGTCTCTCTATGGCTCTGGGGGTCTCTCTATGGCTCTGGGGGTGGCTCTGGGGGTCCCGCTATGGGTCTGGGGGTCCCGCTATGGGTCTGGGGGTCTCTCTATGGCTCTGGGGGTCTCTCTATGGCCCCCTCTATGGCTCTGAGGGCCCCTCTATGGCTCTGGGGGTCTCTCTATGGCTCTGGGGGTGGCTCTGGGGGTCCCGCTATGGCTCTGGGGGTCCCTCTATGGGCCCCTCTATGGCTCTGGGGGTCCATCTATGGCTCTGGGGGTGGCTCTGGGGGTCCCGCTATGGCTCTGGGGGTCCCTCTACGGGTCCCTCTATGGCTCTGTGGGTCACGCCATGGGTCCGTGTCCCCCCCCCTGCCCCCCCCAGGCTCAGTTCTACGGGTCGATCGCTCTGGGAACGCCCCCTCAGCGCTTCGACGTCGTGTTCGACACGGGCTCCGCGGACCTCTGGGTGCCCTCGTCGCGCTGCTGCTGGATCTACCTCGCCTGCTGTGAGGGGCGGGGCTTATATAGGGCGGGGCGGGGCCTGGGGACAGGGGCGGGACTTGGGATGGGAGGGGCTTAGAGGGTGGGGGGGCAGGGCCCGCTCTCAAAGGAGCGAGGGGGCGGGGCTTAGAGAGAGCGGCGGGGGCGAGGGGGAGTGGCTTGGGGTGAGCGGATGGGTCTGCTTTGGGGGCGTGGCTTGAGGCGGAGGGGGCGTGGCTTGGCGTAGAGGCGCAAAGGCCTTGATAAACCCGGGGGCGTGGCCTGGATTATATAGGGGCGTGGCGTGACAGAGGGAGGCGTGGCCCTGAGAGCAGCGTGGTTTGCTTTAGATGGGCGTGGCCTGGAGGATACGGGGCGGGGCGTGGGCCAGAATGGGCGTGGTCTGGGGGGCTCCGGGGTGCTCCGTGACCCCCGGTGTGTCCCCCGCCAGGGCTGCACCGCCGGTACCGTTCCACCCTGTCCCTCACCCACCGCCCCAACGGCACCAGGTTCGCCATCAGCTACGGCAGCGGCAGCCTGAGCGGCTTCCTCAGCGTGGACATCCTCAGGGTGAGGGGGGGACCCGGGGGGGGGTTCGGGGGTCCCGGGGTGGATATTGGGGTCGTAAGGTGGGGGGTTTGGGGGACCCCGGGTGGATATGGGGTCCCTGGGTGGGGATATTGCGGCGTTGGAGATCTCCAAGTGGGGATATTGGGGTGTTGGGTGTCTCCAGGTGGAGATATTGGGGCATTGGGGGTCCCCAAGTGGGGATATTGGGGCATTGGAGATCTCCAGGTGGAGATATTGAGGCGTTGGGGGTCCCCAAGTGGGGATATTGGGGTGTTGGGGTCCCCAAGTGGAGATATTGGGGCATTGAGGTCCCCAAGTGGAGATATTGGGGCGTTGAGGTCTCTAAATGGGGATATTGGGGCGCTGGTGGTCCCCAAGTGGGGATATTGGGGCATTGGAGATCTCCAGGTGGGGGTATTGGGGTGTTGGGGGTCCCCAAGTGGGGGTATTGGGGCGTTGGTGGTCCCCAAGTGGAGATATTGGGGCATTGGGGATCTCCAGGTGGGGATATTGGGGCATTGGGGATCTCCAGGTGGGGATATTGGGGCGTTGAGGGTCCCCAAGTGGAGATATTGGGGCGTTGAGGTCTCTAAATGGGGATATTGGGGCGCTGGTGGTCCCCAAGTGGGGATATTGGGGCATTGGAGATCTCCAGGTGGGGGTATTGGGGTGTTGGGGGTCCCCAAGTGGGGGTATTGGGGCGTTGGTGGTCCCCAAGTGGAGATATTGGGGCATTGGGGATCTCCAGGTGGGGATATTGGGGCGTTGAGGGTCCCCAAGTGGGGATATTGGGGCATTGAGGTCCCTAAATGGGGATATTGGGGTGCTGGTGGTCCCCAAATGGGGATATTGGAGCGTTGGTGGTCTCCAGGTGGGGATATTGGGGCGTTGGGGATCTCCAGGTGGGGATATTGGGGCGTTGGGGGTCCCCAAGTGGAGATATTGGGGTGTTGGGGATCTCCAGGTTGGGATATTGAGGCGTTGGTGGTCCCCAAGTGGGGTATTGGGGTGTTGGGGTCCCCAGGTGGGGATATTGGGGCGTTGAGGTCTCCAGGTTGGGATATTGGGGTGTTGGGGTCCCCGGGTGGGGATATTGGGGTGTTGGGGTCCCCGGGTGCCACCCCGTGTCCTCCGCTCGCAGGTGTCCAACGTGTCGGTGCCGGCGCAGATCTTCGCGGAGGCGGTGGAGCTGCCGGGCTTCGCCTTCGCCGCCGCGCGCTTCGATGGCGTCCTGGGGTTGGCGTTCCCCGACGTCGCCGCCGGCCCCGCGCGCCCCGTCTTTGACTCCATGATGGATCAAGGGCTCTTCACCAACAACGTCTTCTCCTTCCACCTGCGCAGGTGGGTGAGGGAACCCCAAAAAGCATCCCAACAGCCTCCCAATGATCCCACCCAACGCCCAACATGGACCCTCCAACCATCCCCACCCAACGCCCCCCATGGACCCTCCAACCATCCCCACCCAACGCCCCCATGGACCCTCCAACCATCCCCACCCAACGCCCCCCATGGACCCCCCAACCATCACCACCCAACGCCCCCCATGGACCCTCCAACCATCCCCACCCAACGCCCAACATGGACCCTCCAACCATCCCCTGAGACCCCCATGGACCCTCCAACCATCCCCACCCAACACCCAACATGGACCCTCCAACCATCCCCACCCAACGCCCCCATGGACCCTCCAACCATCCCCACCCAACGCCCCCATGGACCCTCCAACCATCCCCTGAGACCCCCATGGACCCTCCAACCATCCCCACCCAACGCCCCCCATGGACCCTCCAACCATCCCCACCCAACGCCCCCCATGGACCCTCCAACCATCCCCACCCAACGCCCAACATGGACCCTCCAACCATCCCCACCCAACGCCCCCATGGACCCTCCAACCATCCCCTGAGACCCCCATGGACCCTCCAACCATCCCCACCCAACACCCAACATGGACCCCCCAACCATCACCACCCAACGCCCCCCATGGACCCTCAACCATCCCCACCCAACGCCCCCATGGACCCTCCAACCATCCCCACCCAACGCCCCCCATGGACCCTCCAACCATCCCCACCCAACGCCCCCCATGGACCCTCCAACCATCCCCACCCAACGCCCCCATGGACCCTCCTGAGACCCCCAAAGACCCTCTTGGGATCCCCCAAATCCCCCCGAGACCCCCAAATGCCCTCTTGGGATCCCCCAAATCCCCCTGAGACCCCCAAAGACCCCCTTGGGATCCCCCAAATTCCCCCGAGACCCCCAAAGACCCCCTTGGGATCCCCCAAATTCCCCCGAGACCCCCAAAGACCCCCTTGGGATCCCCCAAATCCCCCTGAGACCCCCAAACACCCCCTTGGGATCCCCCAAATTCCCCCGAGACCTCCAAACACCCCCTTGGGATCCCCCAAATCCCCCTGAGACCCCCAAACGCCCTCTTGGGATCCCCCAAATCCCCCCGAGACCCCCAAACGCCCTCTTGGGATCCCCCAAATCCCCCCGAGACCCCCAAAGATCCTCTTGGGATCCCCCAAATCCCCCTGAGACCCCCAAAGACCCCCTTGGGATCCCCCAAATCCCCCCTGAGACCCCCAAACACCCCCTTGGGATCCCCCAAATCCCCCCTGAGACCCCCAAAGACCCTCTTGGGATCCCCCAAATCCCCCTGAGACCCCCAAACACCCCCTTGGGATCCCCCAAATTCCCCCGAGACCCCCAAACACCCATTTGGGATCCCCCAAATCCCTCTGAGACCCCCAAACACCCCCTTGGGATCCCCCAAATCCCTCTGAGACCCCCAAACGCCCTCTTGGGATCCCCCAAATCCACCTGAGACCCCCAAACACCCCCTTGGGATCCCCCAAATCCCCCTGTGACCCCCAAACACTCTCTTGGGATCCCCCAAATCCCCCTCAGACCCCCAGAATCCCCCTGAGACACCCAAACATCCCCCTTGGGATCCCCCAAATCCCCCTGAGACCCCCAAACACCCCCTTGGGATCCCCCAAATCCCCCTGGGACCCCCAAACCCCCCCTGGGACCCCCCCCGGGCCCTCCCAGCCCCCGCTGATGTTTTGGGGTGCAGCGGGGCGTCGGAGGGCGATGGGGGGCAGCTGATTTTCGGGGGCATCGACGAAGATCTCTTCGAGGGACCTCTGCACTACATCCCCGTCTCGCGCCGCGGGTACTGGCAGGTGCACGTGGAGAGGTGAGACCCCCCGGCACCCCGAAACCCACCCTGACCCCCCCAAATCTCCCCCTGAACCCCCCAAACTCTCCCAAATCTCCTCCTGCCCCCCCAAATCTCCTCCTGACCCCCCAAATCCCCTCTGACTCCCCCAAACTCTCCCAAATCCCCTCCTGACCCCCCAAATGCCCTCTGACCCCCCCAAATCCTTACCCAATCCCCTCCTGACACCCCCAAATCCCCTCCTGACCCCCCCAAATCCTTACCCAATCCCCTCCTGACACCCCCAAACTCTCCCATATCTCCTCCTGACCCCCCAAATCCCCTCTGACCGCCCCAAATCCTCCCCAATCCCCTCCTGACCCCCCAAATCCCCTCCTGACACCCCCAAACTCTCCCAAATCCCCTCCCGATCCCCCAAATCCCCTCCTGACACCCCCAAACTCTCCCATATCTCCTCCTGACCCCCCCAAATCCCCTCTGACCCCCCAAATCCTCCCCCAATCTCCTCCTGACCCCCCCAAATCCCCTCTGACCCCCCAAATCCTCCCCCAATCCCCTCCTGCCCCCCCAAATCTCCTCCTGACCCCCCCAATCCCCTCCTGATCCCCTCAAAATCCCCTCTGACCCCCCCAAATCCTCCCCCCAATGCCTTCCTGCCCCCCCCAGGCTGTCGGTGGATGGGGGAGCATTGGGGTGCCGTGCCCCCACTTTGTGCCGGGGGGGCTGCGAGGCCATCGTGGACACGGGGACGTCGCTCGTCACCGGCCCCTCAGAGGAGGTGGAGGCACTGCAGCAGATTTTGGGGGGCACCCACATGCCGGGGGGGCAGGTACGGACCCCCACACTCTATTTGGGGGGGTGGGCACCCCAATGTCTGGAACCCCTTTATTGGGTTGGCTGGGCACCAAAACCACTGGGACCCCCTTTTTTGGGGGGGCACTGGGACTCCCAAACCCCTTTGTGGGGGGGCACCCCAATACTTAGAACTCCTTTTTGGGGTGGGGGGGCACCAGAACTTCTAGGACCCCTTTTTTTGGGGGGCACCGGTACCCCCAAACCCTTTTCTGTGGGTGGGGGGGCACTCAGGCCCTGGGGAGGGCAGGTAGGGACCCCCAGACCCCTTTCTTTGGGGTCACCCCAATATCTCGAACCCCTTTTTTCGGTGGGGGGAGGCCCCAAAACCTCTGGGACCCCCTTTTTGGGGGGCACCGGGACCCCCAAACCCGTTTGTGTGGGTGGGGGAGCACTTAAGTCCCTTTTGGGGGAAGCATTGGGACCCCCAGACCCCATTTGGGGGGGGGCACCCCAATATCTGTACCCCTTTTTTTTGTGTGGGGGCCACCAGAACTTTTAGAACCCCTTTTTATTGGGCCATTGGGACTCCCAAAGCCCTTTAGGGTCTGGAATTGGGGTTTTTTTTTTGGGGGGGGGCACCCCAAACTCTGGGTGCTCACTGCATTCCCCCCCCCCTTCAGTACCTGTTGGACTGCGCCAACATCACAACGATGCCCAACGTCACCTTCGTCATGGAGGGCCGCGACTTCACCCTCAGCCCTGAGGAGTACGTGCTGCAGGTGGGGCACCGCGGGCCTCCTGTCACCCCCTGTCACCCCCTGTCACCCCCATGTCCCCCCATGTCCCCTCCCTGTCCCCCCATGTCCCCCATGTCACCCCCTGTCAACCCTGTCCCCCCCTGTCCCCCCCTGTCCCCCCATGTCCCCCCATGTCAACCCCATCCCCCCCCCGTCACCTCCATGTCCCCCCATCACCCCCTGTCACCCCTGTCCCCCCCGTCACCTCATGTCCCCCCCATGTCCCCCCCATGTCCCCCCATCACCCCCTGTCACCTCATGTCCCCCCATGTCACCCCCCATCACCTCATGTCCCCCCCCATGTCCCGCCCATGTCCCCCCTGTCCCCCCATGTCATCCCATGTCCCCCCCCATGTCCCTCCGTCACCTCATGTCCCCCCCGTCCCCCTCTGTCCCCTCATGTCACCCCCATGTCCCCCCCCATTACCCCCTGTCACCCCCATGTCAACCCTGTCCCCCCCGTCACCTCATGTCCCCCCCATGTCAACCCTGTCCCCCCCGTCACCTCATGTCCCCCCCATGTCCCCCCATCACCCCCTGTCACCTCATGTCCCCCCCATGTCCCCCCCATGTCCCCCCATGTCCCCCCCTATCCCCCCCGTCCCCCCATGTCCCCCCCCGTCACCTCATGTCCCCCTCTGTCCCCCCGTCACCCCCCTGTCCCCCCCCGTCCCCCCCATGTCCCCCCCCCGTCCCCCCTGTCACCCCCGTCACCTCATGTTCCCCCATGTCACCCCCATGTCCCCTCCCTGTCCCCTCCCTGTCCCCCCCATGTCCCCCCCATCCCCCCCGTCACCCCATGTCCCTCCCTGTCCCCCCCATGTCCCCCTGTCACCTCATGTCCCCCCCGTCACCCCATGTCCCCCCATGTCCCCCCCGTCACCCTCTGTCACCCCCATGTCCCCCCATGTGCCCCCCATGTCCCCCATGTCCCCCCATGTCATCCCCCATCACCTCATGTCCCCCCCCATGTCCCCCCCATGTCCCCCCCATGTCCCCCCCATGTCCCCCCATCACCCCCTGTCACCTCATGTCCCCCCCTGTCCCCCCTGTCACCCCCCGTCCCCCCATGTCCCCCCTGTCACCCCCCCCCCCCCCATGTCCCCCCATGTCCCCCCATGTCCCCGTCACCCCTCGTCCCCCCCATGTCCCCCCCATGTCCCCCCCTGTCACCCCCCCGTCCCCCATGTCCCCCCCATGTCCCCCCCATGTCCCCCCATGTCACCCCCTGTCACCCCCCCGTCCCCCATGTCCCCCCCATGTCACCCCCATGTCCCCTCCCTGTCCCCTCCCTGTCCCCCCCATGTCCCCCCATCACCCCCTGTCACCTCATGTCCCCCCCTGTCCCCCCCTGTCCCCCCCTGTCACCCCCATGTCCCCCCATTTCCCCCCATGTGCCCCCCATGTCACCCCCCTCCCCCCCCATGTCCCCCCCGACCCCCCATGTCCCCCCTATGTCCCCATATGCCCCCCCATGTCCCTGTCCCCATGTCCCCAGGTGTATGGGGGTCCCCCCATGTCCCCGGGTGTGGCGGGGGGGTCCCCCATGTCCCTGTCCCCGGGTGTGACGGGGGGGTCCCCCTGTCCCTGTCCCCAGGTGTGGTGTGGGGGGTCCCCCCTGTCCCCAGGTGTGCCGGGGGGGTCCCCCATGTCCCGAGGTGTGGTGTGTGGTCCCCCATGTCCCCACGTGTATGGGGGGGTCCCCATGTCCCCAGGTGTGATGGGGGGGTCCCCCAGTTGTATGGGGGGGGTCCCCCATGTCCCCAGGTGTGTGTGATGGGGGGGTCCCCCATGTCCCCATGTGTATGGGGGGTCCCCCATGTCCCCAGGTGTGTTGTGGGGGGGTCCCCATGTCCCCAGGTGTGCCGGGGGGGTCCCCCAGGTGTATGGGGGGGGGTCCCCCATGTCCCCAGGTGTGCCAGAGGGGTCCCCCATGTGTATGGGGGGGTCCCCCATGTCCCGAGGTGTGCCGGGGGGGAGTCCCCATGTCCCCAGGTGTGACGGGGGGGTCCCCCATGTCCCCAGGTGGGGCAGGAGAGGTCCCCCACCTGCATCAGTGGGTTCATGGCTATGGATGTGCCCCCCCCCGCCGGACCCCTCTGGATTCTCGGGGACGTTTTCCTCACGCGGTTCTTCTCCGTCTTCGACCGCGACCACAACCGCGTGGGTCTGGCGCGCAGCAAGTCCTGACCCCCCCGGGACCCCCCCCAAATATTGGGGTCCCCTCAGCCCCCCCCAAATGCCAGAATATGGGGGGGGACACACACCCTGTGCCCTCTTTTTTGGGGGGGGCTCCAATAAAGACACTGTTTGGGGGCTCCTGGTCCCGGTTACTCCTGGGGGGGCATTTCCCCCCCCCCCCCAGTGCCTCCCAGTAGCTCCCAGTAACACCTAGTCCTTCCCAGTCCTTCCCAGTACCCCCCCATAGCCCCCAGTCCCCTCCCAGTAACCCCTAATCCTTCCCAGTCCATCCCAGTACCCCCCCATAGCCCCCAGTCCCTTCCCAGTAACCCCTAATCCTTCCCAGTCCCCCCCAGTAGCCCCCAGTCCCCTCCCAGTAACCCTTAATCCTTCCCAGTCCATCCCAGTACCCCCCCGTAGCCCCCAGTCCCCTCACAGTAACCCCTAATCCTTCCCAGTCTATCCCAGCACCTCCTCCATAGCTCCCAGTCCCCTCCAGTAACCCCTAATCCTTCCCAGTCTATCCCAGTACCCCCCCCATAGCCCCCAGTCCCCTCCCAGTAACCCCTAATCCTTCCCAGTCCCCCCCAGTAGCCCCCAGTCCCCTCCCAGTAACCCCTAATCCTTCCCAGTAGCTCCCCCGTAGCCCCCAGTCCCCTCCCAGTAACACCTAGTCCCCCCCTGTAACTCCTCAGTAGCCCCCAGTTCCCCCCAGTACCTCCCCAGTCCCCTCCCAGTAGCACCAAGTCCCCCCCAGTACTCCCCCAGTAGCCCCCAGTCCCCCCCCAGTAGCACCTCATTCCCCCCAGAACCTCCCTAGTAACTCCCAGTGCACCCCCAGTTCCCCTCCTATCCCTCCCAGTTCCCCCCCAGTAGCTCCCAGTTCACTCCAAGTACCTCCAGTTCCTCCCCTGGTAGCTCCCAGTGTCTCCCAGTCCCTCCCAGTAACCCACTGAGCAGGGGGAAGGGGTGAGGGAGAATGGGGGGGGTGGGAACTGGGAGTACTGGGAGAGCACTGGGGCAGAACTGGGAGTCCTGGGAGAGGGCAGGGGGCGTGGCTTCACTCCCAAGGGAGGCGTGGCTTATACGGGGGCGTGACCGGCCCATAGGGAACACCACACCCCCTTCAGTAGGCGTGGCTTCGCCAACGAGGGGCGTGTGTTATCCATATAGGGAACACTCCACCGCGGTTAGTGGGTGTGGCTTCGACCACGGGGGCGTGGCCATACGGTATAAAGACATCACCGTGTCTCAGCGGGCGTGGCGTCGCACGCAGGGGGCGTGGTCTTCCCATCTAGGGAACGCTACGCTTCTCTCGGGGGGCGTGTCCTCACCCACGCGGGGGGCGTGGCCTCGCCCACGGAGTAGTCTACCAGTGGGCGTGGCTTCACATGGGGGCGTGACCTATAAGAAGGGGGCGTGGCTTTACGTAAAGCGGGGGGTGGGGGGTAGCCGGGATGCGGCAGCGGCCGCCGCTCCGCTGCGCTCTCTGCTCCCGGGGACCGCGGTTGTGGCAGTGGCTAAAGCCCTCCCGGTGGCCACTGCATCCCTCCTGGTGGCCACTATATCCCTGCCAGTGGCCACTGCATCCCTCCCGGTGGCCACTCCGTTCTCGCCAGTGGCCGCTGCATCCCTTCCGCCGCCGACTGCATCCCCCCCGCTGATAACTGCAGCCTTCCCGGTGGCCCCCGCAGCCCTCTTCTTGGCAACTACATCCTTGGCAGTGGCTACTGCATCCCTGCTGTCGACTGCAGCTCTCCTGGGGGCAACCGCATCCCCGCTCTTGGCAACTACAGCCCTCCCGCTGGCAACTGCGTCCCTCCTCTCAACTGCATCGGTGATTCCATCCTTCTTGGTGGCCATTCCATCCTTCTTGGTGGCCATTCCATCCTTCTTGGTGGCCATTCCATCCTTCCCTGTGGCCATTCCATCCTTCTTGGTGGCCATTCCATCCTTCTTGGTGGCCATTGCAGCCTTCTTGGTGGCCACTGCAGCCTTCTTGGTGGCCATTCCATCCTTCCCGGTGGCCACTGCATCCTTCCCAGTGGCTCCTCCATCCTTCCTGGTGACCATTCCATCCTTCCCAGTGGCAACTCCATCCCTCTCCCGGTGGCCACCGCGTCCCTCTTACCATTATGGGCTGGCAAGCGGAACGCGACAAAGTGGTGATCAACGTCGGCGGCGTTCGGCACGAGACGTACCGGAGCACCCTCCAAACGTTGCCCGGCACGCGCTTGGCCGGTTTGGCCGAACCGGGCGCCGCCGCCCGTTTTGACTACGACCCTTCGGCCGGCGAGTTCTTCTTCGACCGCCATCCCGCCGTCTTCGCTTACGTCCTTAATTATTACCGCACGGGGAAACTACACTGCCCGGCCGACGTCTGCGGACCTCTTTTTGAGGAGGAATTGGCTTTCTGGGGCATCGACGAGACCGACGTCGAAGCCTGTTGTTGGATGAATTACCGGCAGCACCGCGACGCCGAGGAGGCTCTGGACAGCTTCGAGAGTCCCGAAGGTCCTGGACCACCTGAACCCGCTGAACCCAAGCGGTTGTGCCTGGAAGAAGGGAGGCCAGCGGGGTGGTGGAGGCGCTGGAGACCCAAGCTCTGGGCGCTCTTTGAGGATCCTTATTCATCCAGGATGGCGAGGGTGAGGGGAAGCGGGGGGTTTAGGGCATCCATGAAGGGGTTTGGAGGGATCTGAGGGGGTTTGGAGGGGATCTGAGGGGGTTTGGAGGGGATCTGAGGGGGTTCTAGGAGTGATTGAGGGGGGTTAGGGCATCTCTGAAGGGGTTTGGACGGGATCTGAGGGGGTTTGGAGGGGATCTGAGGGGGTTTTAGGGGGGATTGAGGGGGGTTAGGGCATCTCTGAAGGGGTTTGGACGGGATCTGAGGGGGTTTGGAGGGGATCTGAGGGGGTTTTAGGAGGGATTGAGGGGGGTTAGGGCATCTCTGAAGGGGTTTGGAGGTATCTGAGGGGGTTTTAGGAGGGATTGAGGGGGGTTTAGGAATCTCTGAAGGGGTTCGGAGGTATCTGAGGGGGTTTTAGGAGGGATTGAGGGGGGTTAGGGCATCTCTGAAGGGGTTTGGAGGTATCTGAGGGGGGTTTGGGGGGGATCTGAGGGGGTTTGGAGGGGATCTGAGGGGGGTTTAGGAATCTCTGAAGGGGTTTGGAGGTATCTGAGTGGGTTTGGAGGGGATCTGAGGGGGGTTTAGGAATCTCTGAGGGGGTTTGGAGGTATCTGAGGGAGTTTGGAGGGGATCTAAGGGGGTTTTAGGAGGGATTGAGGGGGGTTAGGACATCTCTGAGGGGGATTGAGGGTATCTGAGGGGGTTTGGAGGGGATCTGAGGGGGTTTTAGGAAGGATTGAGGGGGTTTAGGGCATCTCTGAAGGGGTTTGGAGGTATCTGAGGGGGTTTTAGGGGGGATTGAGGGGGGTTAGGGCATCTCTGAAGGGGTTTGGAGGGTATCTGAGGGGGTTTGGAGGGGAGCTGAGGGGCGTTTAGGAATCTCTGAAGGGGTTTGGAGGTATCTGAGGGGGGTTGGAGGGGATCTGAGGGGGGTTTAGGAATCTCTGAGGGGGTTTGGAGGTATCTGAGGGAGTTTGGAGGGGATCTAAGGGGGTTTTAGGAGGGATTGAGGGGGGTTAGGACATCTCTGAGGGGGATTGAGGGTATCTGAGGGGGTTTGGAGGGGATCTGAGGGGGTTTTAGGAAGGATTGAGGGGGTTTAGGGCATCTCTGAAGGGGTTTGGAGGTATCTGAGGGGGTTTTAGGGGGGATTGAGGGGGGTTAGGGCATCTCTGAAGGGGTTTGGAGGGTATCTGAGGGGGTTTGGAGGGGAGCTGAGGGGCGTTTAGGAATCTCTGAAGGGGTTTGGAGGTATCTGAGGGGGTTTGGAGGGGATCTGAGGGGGTTTTAGGAGGGATTGAAGGGGGTTAGGGCATCTCTGAAGGGGTTTGGAGGGGATCTGAGGGGGTTTGGAGGGGATCTGAGGGGGGTTTAGGAATCTCTGAAGGGGTTTGGAGGTATCTGAGGGGGTTTGGAGGGGATCTGAGGGGGTTTTAGGGGGGATTGGGGGGGGTTAGGGCATCTCTGAAGGGGTTTGGAGGTATCTGAGGGGGTTTGGAGGGGATCTGAGGGGGTTTTAGGGGGGTTGAGGGGGTTTAGGGCATCTCTGAAGGGGTTTGGAGGTATCTGAGGGGGTTTTAGGGGGGATTGAGGGGGTTTAGGGCATCTCTGAAGGGGTTTGGAGGTATCTGAGGGGGTTTGGAGGGGATCTGAGGGGGTTTTAGGGGGGATTGAGGGGGGTTAGGACACCTCTGAAGGGGTTTTGAGGGTATCTGAAGGCGTTTGGGGGGGACTGCAGGGGTATAGGGCATTTCTGAGGGGCTTTGAGGGGTATCTGAGGGGGTTTCAGGTGTGATTGAGGACGTTTAGGGCATCTCTGAGGGGTTTGGAGGGTATTAGGACATCTCTGAGGGGGGTTGCGGGGTACCTGAGGGGGTTTGGAGGGGATTGTGGGGGTTAAGGACATCTCTGGGTGGTTTTGGAGGGTATCTGAGGGAGTTTTAGGAGGGATTGAGGAGGTTTAGGACATCTCTGAGGGGTTTTGGAAGGCATTAGGGCATCTCTGAGATGGTTTGGAGGGTATTAGGGCACCTCTGAGGGGGTTTGAAGGGTATTAGGGCACCTCTGAAGGGACTTGGGGTGTATCTGAGGGGGTTTTGGGGGGGGTCTGAGGGGGTTTAGGGCATCTCTGAGAGAGTTTGGAGGGTATTGGGGTATCTTTGAGGGTTCTTGGGGCGTTTAGGACATCTCTGAGGGGGGTTGGGGCATCTGAAGGGCTCTGAGGGGGTCTGAGAGGGTTTTGGTGATGTTTGAGGGGGTCTGAGGGGGTTTAGGGGATCTCTGAAGGGGTTTGAGGGGTATCTGAGGGGGTTTAGGGGATCTCTGAGGGGTTTGAGGGGTATCTGAGGGGGTTTAGGGCATCTCTGAGGGGTTTGAGGGGTATCTGAGGGGGTTTAGGGCACCTCTGAAGGGGTTTGAGGGATATCTGAGGGGGTTTAGGGGATCTCTGAGGGGGTTTGAGGGGTATCTGAGGGGGTTTAGGGGATCTCTGAAGGGGTTTGAGGGGTATCTGAGGGGGTTTAGGGCACCTCTGAGGGGGTTCGGGGGGGAACTGAGGGGGTTTGGAGCATCTCTGAGGAGTTTTGAGGAGGACTGAAGGGGTTTAGGACATCTTTGAAGGGGTCTGAGAGGAGATTTCGGGGGGGTGGAAGGGATTAGGGCATCTCTGAGGGAGTTTGGGGGGGTCTCTGAGGGGATTTGGGGGGGTCTGAGGTGGAATGAGGGGGTTTAGATGGGGCTGTGAGGGGATTTGGGGGGGTCTGAGGTTTAGGGGGGGCTGCGAGGTCGTTTTGGTGGGGGCTGTGAAGGAGTTTAGGGGCTCTTAGAGGGGTTTGGGGGGGCTGTGAGGTCATCTGGGGGCTGTTTGAGGGGTTTTGGGGGGTACTGAGAGGGTTTGGGGGCCTTTGAAGGGATAGGGGGGTTACTGGGGTCTTGAGGGGCTCTTGGGGGGCTCTGAGAGGGGATTGAGGGGCTCTTGGGGGGCTTTGAGGGGCTCTGAGAGGGGATTGAGGGGCTCTTGGGGGGCTCTGAGGGTTTGGAGGGGCTCTGAGAGGGGATTGAGGGGCTCTTGGGGGGCTCTGAGGGTTTGGAGGGGCTCTGAGAGGGGATTGAACGGCTCTTGGGGGGCTCTGAGGGTTTGGAGGGCTCTGAGAGGGGATTGAGGGGCTCTTGGGGGGCTCTGAGAGGGTATTGAGCGGCTCAGGGGGGGCTCTGAGGGTTTAGGGGGGGCTCTTGGGGGGCTCTGAGGGTTTAGGGGGGCTCTGAGAGGGAGTTGGGGGGCTCTGAGAGTATTGGGAGTGCTGTAAGAGGGCCTCGGGGGGCTCCTGGGGGGCTGCAGCCACTGCGGGCCAATTTGGGGGGGCCATAAGGAGGGGTGTGTGTGTTTGGGGGGGGCCCTGAGGACACTACTGGGGGGGTTCTGCAGGGACAAGGGATGATGAGGGGAGCCATGGGGGGGGTGGGGGTGTCCCCCAATGTCCCCATCGCCCCCCCCCAATGTCCCCGTGTCCCCCCCCGCAGCTCTTGGCCCCGATTGTGCCGCAGCGGGGCCGGAGGGGGGGGGGATGGGGGGGGGGGGAAAGCAGAGACCGCACTGCGGTGCCCCCCCCCCCCCCCCCTCATCCCCCCCCCCCCCTTGTCCTACATCCCCCCCCCCCCTCCTTCTCCCGGGTCCCCCTCCCTCTCCGTGTCCCCCCCCCCCGCTCCTGTCCTACATCCCCCCCCCCAATCCCTTGGGTCCCCCCTTTTCTACCCCCCCCCCCCCATGTCCCCAACCCCCCCAGCTTGGCCTCAATTCCCCCCCCTGCAATGTCCCTTGTGTCCCCCCCCATGTCCCCAACCCCCCCAGCGTGGCCTACATCCCCCCCCATCCCCTGGGTCCCCCCTTTTCTGTGTCCCCCCCCATGTCCCCACCCCCCCATCCCCTGGGTCCCCTCTTTTCTGCGTCCCCCCCCCCCGTCACCCCTCTCCATGTCCCCATCTCCCCCCCCAATGTCCCCAACCCCCCCAGCCTGGCTTAAACCCCCCCCATCCCCTGTGTCCCCCCCTTTTCTGTGTCCCCCCCATGTCCCCACCCCCCCCAGCGTGGCCTACATCCCCCCCCATCCCCTGTGTCCCCCCTTTTCTGTGTCCCCCCCATGTCCCCAACCCCCCCAGCGTGGCCTACACCCCCCCATCCCCTGGGTCCCCCCTTTTCTGTGCCCCCCCCCATGTGTCCCCCCCCCCCAACATGGCCTACATCCCCCCCATCCCCTGACTCCATCCCGTCCCCCCCCCCCGGCCTACATATCACCCCCCCATCATCTCCCTCCATGTGTCCCCCGTGTCCCCCCCCCCCCCCGCTGTGACCCCAAACCAAAGCCCCTCCCCAGACCTCCCCCCCCCATGTCCCTGTGTCCCCCCCCCATGTCCCCCCATCCTCCCCTGTGCCCTCACATCTCCCCCCGGTGTCCCCAAAATGCCCCCCCTTAAGTCTATATCCCCCCCCTTCTGCCCCCCCAGACCTTCCCCCCCCCCCAAGTCTACACCCCCATATTCCCTCTGCCCCCCCCATGTCCCCTTTAGCCCCCCCCAATGTCCCCGTACCCCCCAATGTCCCCTCACAACCTCCCCCGGTGCCTCGAGGGGGGGCAGTTGGGACCCCTGGGGGGGTGTGTGTGTGTCCCCCCCCCCCCTAACCTTGATATTTTGGGGTTCAGGGGTTGGAGGGACACCTGCGTCCCACATCTCTATGGGGTTCAGGACCTCCGTGCTTGGTCCTCCATCGCTATCTGGGGGTTCAGGACATTATGGGGGGGCTCTTCCACATGAGTTTAGGGGGGTTGATGGTTCTTTGGGGGGGGTCCTCAACACTTGGTGACCCGCCCCCCCCTTCCTCACTCGACCCTTCTCGCAGTACGTGGCCTTCGCCTCCCTCTTCTTCATCCTCATCTCCATCACCACCTTCTGCCTGGAGACCCACGAAGCCTTCAACCGGGTGATCAATAAGACGGAGACGGTGCCAACGGCCAACGGGACGGGGGCGACGCAGGTGGCGGTGGAGGTGGAGACGGAGCCGTTCCTCACCTACGTGGAGGGCACCTGCGTCGTTTGGTTCACCTTCGAGTTCCTCATGCGCGTCAGCTTTTGCCCGGACAAGAGGGACTTCGTCAAGAGCAGCTTGAACATCATCGACTTCGTGGCCATCTTGCCCTTCTACCTCGAGGTGGGCTTGCGGGGCCTCTCCTCCAAGGCGGCCAAAGACGTTTTGGGTTTCTTGAGGGTCGTCCGCTTCGTCCGTATCCTCCGTATCTTCAAGCTGACGCGGCATTTCGTCGGTTTGAGGGTGCTGGGTCACACCTTACGAGCCAGCACCAACGAGTTCCTCCTCCTCGTCATCTTCTTGGCTTTGGGCGTCTTGATCTTCGCCACCATGATCTACTACGCCGAGCGTATCGGCGCCGACCCCGACGACGTGACCGGCAGTCGCCATACTTACTTCAAGAACATCCCCATCGGCTTCTGGTGGGCGGTGGTGACCATGACCACCTTGGGGTACGGCGACATGTACCCCATGACGTGGTCGGGGATGCTGGTGGGTGCCCTCTGCGCCTTGGCCGGTGTCCTCACCATCGCCATGCCCGTCCCCGTCATCGTCAACAACTTCGGCATGTACTACTCCTTGGCCATGGCCAAGCAGAAGCTCCCCAAGAAGAAGAACAAGCACATCCCGAGGCCACCACAACCCGGATCTCCTGGATACGGACCCCCGGGTGTGGGGACCCCCAACCCGGCCACCTCCAGCCCCCCAAGACCCCCCCGGCGGGCGCCCGCATGTCCCCTCGCCCAAGAGGAGGTGGTGGAGATCAACAGGGCCGGTGAGTGGCCACCACACGGCATGAGGGTTTGGGGGGGACTGGAGACCGTTTGGGGGGGATTTGAGACGTTTTTGGGGGATGAAGAGGTATTTGGGGGGGTACAAGGGGGTATTTTGGGGAATTGGGGGGTATTTGAGATGTTTTGGGGGATATGTGGGGGGTATTGGAGGTGTTTGGATGGATATTTGGGGTCATTGGGGGGTATTTGGGGGGCATTGTGGGGGTATCTGAAGGAATTTGGGGGTATTTGAGGGGGACAGAGGGGCATTTGGGGGGACATGGGGGTATTTTTGGAGAATTGGGGGGTATTTGAGATGATTTGGGGGATATTTTGGAGGTATTGGAGGTGTTTGGATGCGTATTTGGGGTCATTGGGGGGGTATTGGAGGTGTTCGGGGGGTATTTGGGGGGCATTGTGGGGGTATTTGAGATGTTTTGGGGGGGATTTGGGAGGATGGAGGGGTATTTGGGGGGTACAAGGGGGTATTTTGGGGAATTGGGGGGTATTTGAGATGTTTTGGGGGATATTTGGGGGGTATTGGAGGTGTTTGGATGGGTATTTGGGGGTCATCGGGGGGTATTTGAGGTGTTTGAGGGGTATTTGGGGGGCATTGTGGGGGTATCTGAGGGAATTTGGGGGGTATTTGAGGGGGACAGAGGGGCATTTGGGGGTACAAGGGGGTATTTTGGGGAATTGGGGGGTATTTGAGATGTTTTGGGGGGTATTGGAGGTGTTTGGGGGGTATTTGGGGTCATTGGGGGGTATCTGAGGTGTTTGGGGGGGCATTGTGGGGGTATTTGAGACGTTTTGGGGGGTGGAGGGGTATTTGGGGGGGTACAAGGGGGTATTTTGGGGAATTGGGGGGTATTTGAGATGTTTTGGGGGATATTTGAGAGGTATTGGAGGTGTTTGGGGGGTATTTGGGGGGCATTGTGGGGGTATCTGAGGGAGTTTTGGGGGTATTTGAGGGGGGAAGGAGGGATCTTTGGGGGTGCAGGGGGCATTTGGGGGGGACATGGGGGTATTTGGGGGGGGTATCTGGGGCTACCGGGGGGGTATTTGGGGTGTTTGAGTGGGTATTTAGGGGGTATTTGGGGGTAACTGTTTTTTTCGGGGGGATATGGGGGGACTTGGGGGTACAGAGGATATTTGGGGGGGATATTTGGGGTGTTTGGTGGTATTTGGGGGTGCAGAGGAGTTTGTGGGGATATTTGGGGGATTGCGGGGGGGATATTTGGGGTGTTGGAGGGGGTATTTGGGGGTACAGAGTGTCAAGGGGGGATATTTGGTGTGTTTGGCGGTATTTGGGGGTGCAGAGGAGTTTGTGGGGATATTTGGGGTGTTGGAGGGGGTATTTGGGGGTAGAGAGGGTCAAGGGGATATATTTGGGGTGTTTGAAGGACTTGGGGGGTATTTGGGGATACAGGGGGGGTCTCAGCCCTACAAGTGGGGGGGTCTCAGCCCCACAAGTTGGGGTCCAGCCCCCAATATCTGCCCCCCCCCCCAGAAGGTCGCCCCAACGGAGACGCGGGGCGCGCGGCGCTGGCGCACGAGGACTGTCCCCCCATCGAGCAGCCCGTGTCCCCCGAAGAACGAGCAGGAGGAGTCGGGGGGGGTACCCCACAATCCCACCCCCCCCCACATCCCCCCCAAACATCCGCAGGAGGGGGCGGGGGGGGCCGCGAGCGCTGCGGACGGGACAGAGCCTGTTTCTTACTGGGCCCCGACTATGCGCCCCCCCCCCGAGGGGCCCCTGCGGAAAGGTGGGTGCAGAGGGAGACCCCCCCTTTTCCAGACCCCCCCCGATACCCTCCATGGCTCCTCGACACCCCCACACCCCTCATATCCCCCCCCTCCTGCACCCCCAGATCCCCTCCATGGCACCTCGACACCCCCACACCCCTCATATCCCCCCCCTCCTGCACCCCCAGATCCCCTCCATGGCACCTCGACACCCCCACACCCCTCATGTCCCCCCCCTCCTGCACCCCCAGATCCCCTCCATGGCACCTCGACACCCCCACACCCCTCATGTCCCCCCCCCTCCTGCACCCCCAGATCCCCTCCATGGCTCCTCGACACCCCCACACCCCTCTTGACACCCCATGTCCCCCCCCCCGCACCCCCAGATCCCCCAGTAGCACTCTGACCCCCCCCATGGCACCCTGACTGCCCCCCCTAGCACCCCGAAACCCCCACTATCCCTTGGGGTCCCCCCCTGAGCCCCCCCTTCAACACCCTTTGGGGTCCTCAACCCTCCCTTCCCCCCCCCCGCATGCGACCTCCCCCATTGGTGCCCCCCCCCCCCCTCCCCCCAACTGGTTGAACTGGGCAAACTGGGAGGTGAGTTTGGGGGGGGGGGGGCTCGGCTTGCACAGACCCTCCAGCGCTGGGGGGTTC